>NW_024426663.1:69812995-70060580 GCF_017311325.1 Ursus maritimus
TGTGTGTGTGTGTGTGTGTGTGTGTGTGTGTGCGCGCGCGCGCGCGCGTGTGGGAGTGTGTGTGTGTGATGAGTATGAAATTAGTTTGGGAAATGGGCTTAAATGGATTAAAACTTTTTTTTAAGCTGTAAGATTTCAATACTATAGCACATTATTTTTAATCTTTCTGATATAAAGTTCGTGTATATAACAAACTTACTAACAACTCCATGAAAACTGCAAATGGGAATGTAGTTTAGGCAACGTCTTATAGACAAAATGCATGGACCAAAGAGAGGGAAATGATTGACAGAACATATAAGATGGGAAAAAAAACTCACATAAAACCCAGCAGACCTAACAATGGAGTTAGTATCTTTGTAAGAGATGCCAGAGAACAAACACTTCCCCTCCCTCCCTCTCTTTCCCTTTCCCTCTCTCCCTGTTCCCCCCTCCCCTGTCCCTTCCCCCTCCCTTTCCCTCCTTCCCTCTCCCTCCCTCCTTCTCTCTCTCTCTCTCTCTCTCTCTCTGTGCCCATCCACTGGGGAAAGACCATGAGAGGACATGGTGAGAAGGTAGCCATCTTCAAGCCAGGAACACAGTCTACATCTGAAATGGAATTTGCAGAAAACTTGATCATAGCCTTTTTGTCTCCAGACTGTGAAAAAATAAATTTCTGTTGTTTAAGTGGCTCAGTCTGTGGGATTTTGTTATGGCAGCCCAAACTGACTAATTCACTAATACATCCTCAATTTTCATAACTGCTCATTGCTTCTTATTATTCCATAGTTTTTTATTTCTAAATCATTATTTCATTGCAGTATGAGTTCCAACTTTCCAGCAGTATCTTTTCTACTAACATGGAGACACGTGTTCCTTGATAAGGATTTGGGTTTTTTTTTTTTTTTTTTTTTTGCTTGTTTGTTTGGTTTTTGTTTGTTTGTTTGTTTGTTTTTAGAGAAAGATGGAGGGGAGAGAATCCTAAGCAAGCTCCAAGCCCAGCATGGAGCCCGATGTAGGGCTGAGTCTCACAACCCTGGGATCATGACCTGAGTCCAAATGAAGAGTTGGATGCTTAACTGACTGAGCCACCCAGGTGCCCCAATAAGGTTTTAAATAATAGTAAGTAGTTATTGTCATTTTTCAGAAAATCATTGGGATTATAACTACTCCTCAAAGAGACCCACCCATGATGAGGGGATAAAAATACCTCTATCCACTCCCCAGACATCCCATGTTGTATATTTCTGTGGCGCTATAGATGTATTATATGGTCACATAATATATATTTATATTTATACAAATGTAAATACATATTTAAATATATGTAAAACAATATACATGGTAATATTTATATGCAAATATATTTTTATATATATTTAGAAACAAATACATGTTTCTTTCCCAGAATTTAAACTCATTCCCTGCCTATACTCCAGTACAGATTTATAGACACAAACAAAATAACAACACCTCAATCTTAACAGTTCTACGGAAGAATGAACCAGATCTTCAGGTTATTCTCTGGCCATAAGGAAAACGTTGAACAATCTAAAGTTCAAATTCACAGGATTAGTTTTTGGGTATTGTTCAAGATATCAGTGTGGTACTCTCATTTACATAGGAGACATCAATACTAAAAAAAATTTGCAAGTAACACAAAAAATTTCAAAACAGGTTTTCAATAAAGCATTATGGGAATGGTAAATCATAATTAATATGCTGAAAGAAGACCATATAAGAAATCGCATAAATATACATGAGGTGTGGCAAGTAGCTACACAGAAAAGACAGGCAGAATTACAGAGCAGAAAGGAACTTTGAGATCTTCAGGGTTAAAAGCTTCGATTTCCAGATGTATGGGTCATTCCCCATTTGTCCCCTCCTGTCCCCTTTCTAATCATCTTCACCATGTTCTGTGCCTGAGGAGGGTGTTCTCTATGGACAAGCACCAAATGCTCTCACAACTTGTAGGCTGGTTATGTTTGAACATCGGGCTCCTGGTCACAGACTAAAGGGTGGGAGGGGAGACCCGTCGGGGTGCTTATTCCCCAGCTCCCTTCCTGCCAAGGCAGCCGGTTACCAGAACTGGGGTTGGTCTGCCAAAGGCCACTAATCCTGTGCAGAGACCTGAGAGCTCTCCCCTCCAGCCCCTCCAAGTCTGTGGAGAGGAGCAGCTTCTCACTACCGTGAGCCCTGGAAGTATTCACCCTTCCCTGTTCATTTCCATTAACATTTTTTTAAAATCCCTTATTAAACTCAGGCCAATTGCCCCTTTCTCATGCACTATGTTCCTGGGAAATGAACTAACATGAAAGATGAAATCTCAAAGTTGTAGAGATAAAAGGGTAAGGGCTAATTTATCTCAGTCACATTATCATTTGCCTGTGGTCTTACAAAAGCAAGGAGCTTTATGGTAACTGTTATAAATGCTGCCCTCAAAGTACCGGATTAAAAATAAAATTCACAGTTCCTAGTGTATGATAAAACGAAGAGTGTTCCTATTCATCCTAGTTCATTAAAAGGCTAAGCACAAAGAAAACACAAAAAGTATATGCATTAGTCAGTCTGTTCTTCAGACAAGAGTCTAGAAGTCTCGGATGTTGCTTTTTGTTGTGTACCCCACTTAGACGCCAAAGGTTTAGGGCACCTGCCCACCATGACACAGGTGAGTGGTAGAGCCTAAGCCAGAACTAAGCCCTTGCCACACTTGTGCTGTGCAGCGGGATCCGACCACTGGTAAACACTGGAGGCACACTCATTGTTTCTGAGAAACTAAATGATGTGCCACATTACGTAGATGCACGGGATAAGGAGGAGGGAGACTCGGAAAACAGACATGAAGAATACAATGAGTGGAGTAGAGAATTCAAAAAACAGCCCAGAGCCCTTGATCATCATAAAATTGCAGGGTTCGATCCCTCTTCTTGGATCATATCTCCAGTAGGCCAAAACTAGCAAGGATGTCCATCCTCGGATTCCTGGTGAAGAGTGAGAGCCTGGGAAATTGTGCGATGTGAAGAGTTCAGGAGAAACCACAACGGCCAGGAGCCCGGTTTCCTCTGTTCGTGGAGAAATAACAAGAACGCATTGGCTGCCTTAATTTTCCTGCACTGCTGCCAAAAGCCACAACATTAACCTGTGTGCAGCGATTTGACCCCTCTTTTGAAGCGCTCCTGTACGCTAGGTTTCAGAGAACAAGGTAGCAACCACTTGTTACCAGGAAGGCTCAGAATCAACCCAATTTCTGAAAACAAATATCGTTTGTAAACTATGTCTCACCATTATCAAGGTAGAACGTGCCCATTTTCATCAACTCAAATTATTTCCATTAGGACAAACAGATGTTAACTTAAGCAAACATCGGGAACAAGGTGACTTTTCAGTGGAAAAAGAGTAAAGACCGCTAAAATGTTAGGGGAAGTTGGCTATTTTTCTTTCCTCTCTATAAATGTAGAAATCAGAGAAGAATGGGCTATCAGATTTCTGTTAAGCAAGGGTCAGGCCAGGGACCTAGAGCTGTTTAATCCATACCAGATGTGAGGAATAATAATAGTAGGGACAGAGAAAAATAAGTTTTAAATCATGCATTGTTAGAGTGAAAAGGAAATGTAAATTTTGGGGGTGCCTGGGTGGCTCCGTCAGTTAAGTGCCTGACTGGTGATTTCGGCTCAGGTCATGGCCTCATGGGCTGTGGGATCCAGCCCCTACGTGGGGCTCCATGCTCAGCGGGCAGTCTGCTTGAGATTCTCTCCTTCTCCCTCTGCCCTTACCCCCATTCTCCCTTTAAAATAAATCTTTTTTTTTTTTTTTTAAAAAGGAAATGGATTCTTTTCATGCTGTTTCAAAAGCAAAAGTAATGCATAAAACCATACAAGGAAACTTCCATTTTAGCACAGTGACAATCATCCTGCTTTGTTAATATACGGGTAATCCAAAAACAGACAATTTTTATAAGGTTAGAAGAGTAGCTACCTAAGAAAATAAATACGCTTCAAATGATCTCAGATTCTTTTGCTTGCATGAGTCACAGGTGCTTAAATTTTTGACAGGTTTTTTTGTTTGTTTGTTTGTTTTCTTGGTTTTTAGGTATTTACAGTTCCCAGTGTTGTAGACCATGATGTCACATTTCTCATTCTTTTTTCATTGGAAGGAAAACTTTCACAAAATGTTAGTATCCAATTTTGTTTCCAGATAAACTTTCATGTTAGGTATGTCTATTCAGCTCCAATGCCTTCACCCAACTCCAACCGATCTGAAATCTCTGGATAAACTTTCCTATTTTCTTCTATTGATTTACTCAAAATGATGGGGGAAAAAGAGGAAATGTGGAGAAATGATCTTCCAGAGAGTCATAAAATGACTGAGTTCATCTCTATTGAAATTCATTTATCTCTTATTTTCATGCTATTTGCCTTTAATGTCCACACACTATTGCCCTTGGAGACTTCGATAGACAGCCAAGGGGCTGCAATTGATGATATTTCTGTTTGGCTCTCACCTTGACTGTGAACAGCTTCTCTGTTTCTTGGGAGGGCACGAGTCTATTTTGCCTGCTTTATTCTTAAAATAGGAAATGAATCAATTCCTGAGCATGCCACTTAAATAAGAAAAAAGACAGAATTTGTCATTCCCAGTTTAAATAAAATAATCTGACCTATGTGCAAACATGTATGCCCATTATTTATAAATTTGTAACATCAAAATAAAATAGTTATCACCAGAGAGCTAATCACATATATCATTACTTCCTTATACTACATTCAGGACAAAAGTTAAAAACATGCTATATATTTATTAACATCAAAAATATTTTCCTACAATACTAACTGTATTGTAGGAAAGTATGAACAGATGAAACTGCTCTAGAGAAATGTGCCCATGAATGGGTATATGCATAATTTTCACTTTTTTTGTGATGACTTTTCTGCTTCATTTGCTAATCTTCTTCATTGAACGTATGTTAATTTTATAAATAATATTAAGCAATTTAAAAATTGAGACTGCAGTGGTGATCATAATAGGGGCTGCACATTGCTTGTTGTTACCACAACATGAGCTAGGAGTGTCGTTAAGTCAAAAGTAATGAGGAGAGACACTTTGAACAAAATCTTCACAGGGCACAAGTCTTTTATGCTTTCTGGTAGGGAAGAAAGGACACCTGAGAATTTTGGCAAATAGATCACTATCATTCTGCGAGGACAGTACACTGTGCCTTCCAGACACTGTGTGAAGGAAGTTCTTGTCCCAGCTGCTGGGAGCCAGCAGTTAACATCGTATGTCACCCCCTGGAGGCTGTCTCAGCTACAGAGGGCAGCAGCATCCACGGGCATGCCCTACCTGGGGCGTTGACACAATAACCAAATCTTTGACAGTACGGAGGACATTACTATACAAGTCAGGACAATTCCAAAGAGCCCCTCAGGCTCTAGAACTCTCCGTGGTGTGACTGAGGCAATTGCTGGGTCTGTATCACATTCACCGTCTCCTTCTGTCCAATGCTGCTTCATTCCTCCATCTTCCTCAAGTGTTGATCTCAAGGGTGTTCAATAAACAATTTACAAGCTAAACTCTGTCTCAAAATCTGTGTCTTCAGGAACTCAAACTGAGTCAAACAAAAGAAAAACAAACATTTGGATCCAGAGCAAACACAACCTTTTTTTTTTTTTTTTTTTTTTGGTAATATTATAGTATGTTTTGATCTGGGAGACAACATGCATCTACTTTCTTGGTCATATTCTCCAATATAAAATTAAGTATTAGCATCTTGATGTCCATTGAAGACTTTGACTACAGTGCATATTTGTTTTGAAGTTATACAGTAAATTAGGAAGGCATTATATTTAATCCTCCAAGTAATACCATAATTATCTTCATCTATTCAAATCTTTCCTTGTGTGCCTCGGTGAAGATTTAGTTGATTCCTCACAGGAAGAGAGACTGCACTTTTCTTGTTAAGAATCTTACACAATCTCTTAGTGCCTTCACTCAATTGTGAATGGAATCTGAGTCCTTTTGGATGTTCTGATGTACAAGTGATTTTCTTATATTAATATGAATATTCCCACAATTAATCACTTGGTGAACATTGTTCATACCTACATTTTCCTATGCTATCATCTTAAAATCTTTTCACTCATTTGTTTTTGGTATATCTCATTTAAAAAGCAGAATGACATATGTTTCAAGTGTTTATTCCTTACTGAAATGAGAACCCCTGTACGTTTAAGGATTTCACCCATACCCACTTACTGTGATCATTAATTTGTAGTTCTATTTTACATTTGTTATTTACTTTCTATTCTACTTTCTTTCCAGGTATTTTGTTTCATCTTTTTTTTTCCTTAAGTAATTCTTTTTTTTTTCTTTGTGGAGTGATTATCTTATTTTACACAAAAATTTACACAGTCTACCACCAAGAAGGTACTTGTACTTGTTTTTCTCTTGACTGTTTTTGTCTTTTATGTTATATTTGCATAATTATTTAGTGTTACACTTTTTGGTATCCCTTTAAAAAGTATTGCTCCAGTTTTTTTCTTAGATTCTAGTTAATACCAATAAACACTTTGAAAGCGTTCTGATACTTTCCTAATGTTTGCTGATAAGATCTCCTACTTATTCTCAGATTTCTGAAAGTATTTTCCAGGCATACCAAAATGTCATTTTTATTATGGTAGAGGATGTTTTCTGTTACTCCTTCTTGGCCAGTAAGCCCTTTCAGTATGTCTTTCTTAAGCTTTAGGATATTTTCCTTTGTTATTTCTTGGTTATTTTGTTGCTTTTATTCTTTCTATGTTCTTCTTTTGCAGTTTATACCGAAGAAATTCTAGAGGAATTTTCAGTGCATTTCACAGGATCTGTCTTCCTGCTCAAAAATTTCTCATTTGTTTCATTTTACTATTTGTTTCATTTTACTATTTTATCCTTAATCCTTCTATTAAAGTTTACTTCGGTGCATGTTTTATTTCTGCAACCAAATTTAAAATATTCAAGATCCCAATTTTTTTCCCTTATTAGTAGCCTGCCTTATGTATTTTTTTATCTTTATGAGATTACTAATTACATTTGTTTCAAATGTTCTCTTAGCTCTATTACATTTTGTCTTCTTATAGAATTAATTTTTCATTTGATGCTTCTATTTTATCATTTGGTTTCTCTTAGGTTAATTTGGTAATAAGATTCCTTTTGATTTACTGCTTATCATCTCTTAATATTACATTAGGGAGTACCTGTTATTGTTAAGCTCCTGGAGATTATAGGTTGCTATGAGAGAAGACTGTATTCAATTATTTTGATTGAAAAACATATTTACATATCTAATATATACAAGCACATATATTCATTCTTAATTTTAAAATTCATTACATTAATCATGAGGTAACCAAAACAAACCTTCCATTGAAATAGTATCTTTTCTTGACGGGAAATTATTTACATCGGTCACTAACAGACCCAATTTTTTGAAGACCATTATTTTATCTACTGAATTTTTTTATAGAGTGCTAGGATAAACATTAATCCAATGAAGTTGAGATTATATTTACATTTTTGATGAGAATATTATTAATCTTGATATTTAGAGTGACAATTCTTATGTTGCCAACTTCACTTACATCTAAAAATTTACATCCAAAAAGAAGCTAGAGTTTATTTGAAAGTCACAGGTTGTTTTTCTTTTATAATAAATTTTTTTTTATTATATTATGTTAGTCACCATACAGTACATCCCTGGTTTTTGATGTAAGGTTCGATGATTCATTAGTTGCGTATAACACCCAGTGCACCATGCAATACGTGCCCTCCTTACTACCCATCACCGTTTTTGAACTAGAAGGTAAGTCTTCAGTGTGTGATGTGTTTTGATGCTTCACCTCATTTCTTTACAGTATTTAAGATATTCCCCTAAGGAATAATATTCTGAGATATATATAAAATTTAAAAGCCTGGACTGTGAGACAACTTCATTTCAAACACTCTGTATGCCCTTAAAAAAAGATAGAATAAGAAAGCATTCTTTCTAAATGTCAGAACTAATTGAATCCTATATTCAATATTCCTATAACACATTCAACAGCTATTAGGTACCATTTCTTCTTTCTGCATCCTTAGTCTCGATTCCTCCCTTCCCACTTACATATCCAGATGCTCTTCTGGCTTCTCACTCCAGAGCTTTGACCAGCCTTGGTTGCAATGAAAACCGGCCACTTACCTTTAAAATACAGCTGCATCCTCCTCTGTTATTTGTGTACAGGAAGACGTGCCATAATCACAATTATTAGAGAAACCTCCTAATGAATAGGAGATAGTAGCAGGAAAGAGAAGTAGAGAAAGTCTTAGATCCATGGTTGGGAAATAAACCTCCCCTCCCCCCTTCCCTCCCTCCCTACACACACACAAACACACACACACACACACACACACACACACACACACACACACAGAGCTTCTCTTCCCTTCAGAGGCCCTTGTAGGAAGCATCTCTAGCGACTTCATGTCCTGTGAACATCTGTCTCCTACACCCTGAGCATGTAGACGGTGCTGGCATCCCAACTGTTAGATGCATTGTAGCCTGTGGTAGTTAAAATACCCCAGCTCTAAAGGTGGACTATGACTTAAACCGGTCTTTGAGAAATATTCGGAAACTAGAAGACACACAAATGCACCAATGATAAGTAAAATCCAAGCCCAAACATGTGGCATATAAAACAAAATGCTGCTCAATTGGAACACAGGATAATAACCGAATCTGTATATTTTAAAAGAGGCTGCTTTTATAATTGCCAAAACTTGAAAGCAACAAAGATGTCCTTCAGTAGATGAACGGATCGATAAACTGTGGTGCAGCCACACAATGGAATCTTATTCAGTGCTGAAAAGAAATGAGCTATTAAGCCATGACAAGACACGGAAGAAACTTACATGCATACTACTAAGTGTAAGAAGCCAATCTGAAAAGGCTACCTACCGTACAATTCCAACCATGTGACATTCTGGAGAAGGCAAAATCATGGAGACAATAAAATGATCAGTGGCTGCTGGGGAACAGTGGGACGGGGGTAGGATTGTGAAGTGAGAATAGGCAGAGTATAGAGATTTTTTAGGGCAGTGAAATACTTTGTATAAGAATGGATATAAGTCATTACATATTTGTCCAAATCCACAGAATGTACACCACCAAAAGTGAATCCTAAGGTAAACTATGGATTTCGGGTGATTATCATGTGTTGGTGCAGATTTGTCCTTGGGAAAAGATACACCATGCTGGTGGGGGATGCCGATGATGGGGAAGGCTATGTGGGGAGGGGAGGGACAGGGAGTATATAGAAAATCTCTGTACTTTCCTCTCGATTTTGTGGTAAATCTAAAAAATAAAGTTCTTTGAAATATTTTTTAAAGATTTATTTATTCAAGAGAGAGAGAGAGCATGAGCAGGGGGAGGGGCAGAGGGAAGAGGAGAGAGAGAATCCTAGAGCAGACTCCGGGCTGAGTGCAGAGCCCCACGCAGGGCTAGATCCCAGGACACCAAGATCGTGCACTGGGCTGAAATCAAGAATCAGCCACTCAACCGACCAAACCATCAAGGTGCTACCAAAATGAAGTCTTTTAAAAAAAGATACTGCTTAGAGTGTGAAATTACTGTCTGAAATTACAGATGTAACTTGAGGTAATTTGACGTTAAGACCGTGAGGTGATTTGTTAGCGTACCTACTATCAGTGTTTAGTGAAAATAGAAGTCATCTATTTGGATTCCTTTCCAGCCTTTAGAAAAAAGATGCAAGCACTTGAAGAATTATCCCACTCAGCATTCATGGTGTGTGTGGGGGGGTGGTGGTTACTACGCTCGTTAGTCAGACCTGCTGGTCAGCTGAGGAGAAAACATCCTATCTATATCCAGTGTGTGAGGAATTGGTGCAGATAGATTGGAAGAGGGAAGGGAAGAAACTCAACCAAGAGAAAATAAGTTCTTCTTGAATAGAATAAACAAAACAAACCAAAAAAACCCGCAATAACACCACAGAGAATAGGTTCCCAATCAGGGGCAATTTCTTCTCCCCCGGGGCACATTTGGCAATGTACAACAATATTTTTCTTTCAAGATTTTACTTATTTATTTGACAGAGAGAGAGTACAAGCAAGGGGGGTGGTAGGCAAAGGGAGAAGCAGGCTCCCTGTTGAGCTAGGAGCCTGGTGCGGGACTCGATCCCAGAATCCTGGGATCATGACCTGAGCCAAAGGCAGACGCTTAACTGACTGAGCCACCCAGGCGCCCCTGTAAAACACTCCTTGTGATTGTTGTAACTGGAGCAGTGGTGGGGGAGCATTACTTTCAAGTAGTGGTTAGAGGCCAGGGATGCAAGCATCCTACAATGGACGAGACAGCTCCCCACCTCCCATTGCAGCAAAGAATTATCTGGTCCAAAATATTAACAGTACCTAAATGGGAAAAAATCAGCCATAGAGGAATAAAACACCGCCAGAGAAGAGCAGATGCACATGGTGGTATATCAGGGTCAAAGGCAAGATGATGCTTCAAGTCAGGACCTGGGGTGTAATTCACATTAACAGAGGATATCGTGGAGAAAAACGCGCTTAGCGGGTGAAGTCAAGAACCAAGGTGTGAGCTCATTGTGGAACAAACAGAGGTAAGAGATCTGAGGACCACTGCATATAAGTTTTTTTTTTTTTTTTTTTTTTCTGAGCCCAACTGTTCACCAAAGATTAGCTCAGGTTTCTTGAGAAAGGCTCAAGTGGTTTAAAAATAAAATTCCCTTCGCAAAACCAAAAACTCCACAGATAAACTATAAAACTAATGGTATTAAATATGACCAATCCCTACATTTCTCTGGGGACAGAGGAATGAAAAGAGGGTACACTGAGGTGTCACTGAGCATTTTCTTTCACCTTCTACCTTCTCCAAAACTACTGTTTTATTTTTCTGAGTAATAATCTGTATCATTTTTTTCCTAACTTTACATCTGTGGGTTATGAGCCCTGTTAGCCAGTGTATCTCATCAAAGAAAAGACATAGTTATTACATTTCAGCGGAGAAAAAGAACATGACAGATTATTAATGGGGGGATTGAGAAGCAGCTTTGTCATAAGCACAATGATTTTTCATGTAAAAGTCAAGAGACAGACATCACACCATCTGCTCTTCTTATAAAGCTATAGATCTGTGTTATTTGGGGAAATATCTGTCTAAAGACTCTCCATGGATTTCTGAGTAGACAAAGAAAATCAAGGGGTCATGAGAGGGAAAGCAAAAGCAGTCATGGAGGATTATGTTAATGGCAACACAGGAAAATGAACAATGGGGCAAAATAAGCAAGTACAGAGATCACAGTACCTGTATGTTGTATTTAAATTTTAACAAGCCATTATGTCTTATATTTTGATTCCCTGTCTCTGGTGATTACAACTAAGGAATGAGCAGAAGACTGTTATTTTGGGAAAGCAGTGATCTACTATGCCTGAAATCACACCAATAAGCCACTGTACTAATGTAGAAAGTCAATTCTATGCTCACAGAGGCTTATAGCAATGGTGTCAATATTTCCAGATCATTAATGCCACTGCATTCTTTCTACTGTTCTTGACCAGTGCAAAGATTTGCCTCACTACTTTCAGCTCTAAGTCCTAAGGCATAAAAAAATAGGAAAGGTTTTCACCCTGATATAGGACTCCACCAGTACTCCTGGTCTCTCCTCTCTAGCTGAGCGTCAATTTAAAATCAAGAATTTGCACAAGTAAGAATCTTGTTAGTGGCCAGTAAGGAGTTATGCACACATTGGTGCTGATCATTGCTATTGTCCTCAACTCTACTAATTTTTAAGAGATTAAGAACCGAATCTTTTTCTACCCTAGATAATGAACAGATTTAAGATAATTTTGAAACTAAGTGGGAAATGTACAGATTGTAAGGACAGGAACTATTCTCTCGGTAAGTTGTTGAAGTTCAAGATTTACTGTGAAATGCTGGAACTCGTGAAATGTTTGGTTATATCACACACGCTAAAACCGTGATTTATAAAACACAATGTGAAGCAATGAGATGATGTATAAATCTTCCATATAAGTCTGGGTCAAATACTGACCTGCCAAATGATATTGGTAGAGAATATAATAAGTATTCAAGATAAATGTAAGCTTTTAGAAATAAAAGAGGTAATAGAGTAGAACAGATAAATTTGAAAATTTAAAAATAGTGAAATAATAGTGAAAATAGTTAAATAATAGTGAAATAGTGAATAGTGAAATAATATAAAATAGTGAAATAATAACTACTTAAAATAATTTACTAAACCCTACACTTAACTAATTTTACCTTCTTAAGACAAAGTAATATCTACCTTACTGGTGTCAGATGTATTTAAGATATAAGATATTTCACACTGTACAAATTATCAGAAGGATCGATTCCCAAACACCAGTGAGAAAAATAAACCATCAACAAAGAAATAGGCACCAATTTTAAGCCTAAATAAAATATCCAAGCAGAATAAAATTGCAAAACTGTAAACTCAATCCTCTGCAAAAAAATAACATTTATGAAATAGTAAGACGTTGGTTTTATAAATACCTAAGTTTAAAAGTAATCAGGATGAATTGCAATGGCGACCTAAATTTTTGGCTATGTTAACCTCAAAGTCATATATACACATAACCCCTATTTTAATTACATCTGAGAACAAAAGCTTTAAAAGATAAATCTTGATAAATACTTGTAGAATCTTACACTTCAGGGGCGCCTGGGTGGCACAGCGGTTAAGTGTCTGCCTCCCGCTCAGGTCATGATCCCAGGGTCCTGGGATCGAGTCCCGCATTGGGCTGCCTGCTCAGTGGGGAGCTGCCTCTCCCTCTCCCTTTGCTGCTCCCCTTGCTTATGCTCTCTCAAATAAATAAATAAAATCTTAAAAAAAAAAACCATTAATGCTACATGGATAGTATAACTTCTTTTACCAGCATTAAAAAAAAATGATCAAAACCTATGGAAGTTCTAAGTTTTGCTCTACTTGAAAGCCAGAAAGTTAGCTGCCAGTTTCATGAATGACGGCAGAAGATACAAGACCCGTGCGATAGCCAACAAAGTATTTTATTACTTAAGGCAGAGAAGACAACAGGGTTATGATATTCACATTTGGCCCCCTGGCTCCTTATGTGCTGCAAGGCTGAGGCATGGTTGGTCAGCTGGGTGCTGTAATTGCTAAAGGTTTGCTTTAGGCCAAGTCAGTCCCTGAATCCCATATGCTACTACTAGTCACATGAAGTTTATCAAGGATGATAATGAAAAGGCTGATGATCTGTTGATGGCAAGCAGCCCAGTGAAAGCCCACTGTGGGCCAGGCTCTGCTCTAAATATTCATTGTTTATCATCTTAAGAAATTTTCACAATAACATCAAGATGTAGGATCAATTGAACTATTCTCAGGCTGGATGGTATAAATTAAGCAGAAGGCTTAATTAGTTTAAGATTACAGAAAGCGAATCCTAGAGTCATGGTGCCAGAGCTGATAGTTGTAATCACTCCCCTAAAGTCCCTTTTTGCATGAGGAAGTGACTTCCAGTCTGGACTAGGAGAGACCATTGGTCAAAATTCTCTTTCATTCTCTTTCAAAGACTTAAACCTACCCCAACAGGTAATAGCCCCTCACTGGAATACATGAGATGGACAAATTTTGCTACTGTATGTTAATAAATTATACTGAGAAATATATGCAAAAGAAATTTTAGGTATAGCAGTAAAATAATAAGTAACATTTGCAAGCTTTGTGTAGGACTGTGGTTCTCCGAGTACACGCCTCACACCAGGCACCTCAACAGGACCAGGCAACTTGTCAGAGATGCAAATTTCAGGCCCCATCACAACTGAATCGCAAACCCTGGAAATGTGTTCCTGCCAACTGTTTTACGCCCTCCGGGTGTTTGTGATGCATGCTACCATTTAAGAACCACTGCTGGGGAACACCCTCGCTGGCTTCCAAAGCAGAAAAACCCAAAATAGTATGGATGGGGAGGGAAACATACACTATGAAAATAGGGAAATTGATTGAACTACTTCAGACAGAATTGTTACTCTTAGTTCTCCTCCAACAATTTGGCTTCAAGAGTATTCTGGTAAGCACACATTTTCCCAAGCTGGAGATTTTAAGGTTTTCTTGTTTTTTTTTTTTTCTTTGTCTTGTTTTGTTTTGCTTTTCCTGGAGAAGTGAAATGGCCCCAAAGGAAATCCCTACAGATGTGAAACTGAAAATGGCCAGGGCTCTCTCATTTACCCCACAGTCAAGCCCACTAGCTGGCAAATCCTGCCTAGGGTCACAGAGGTCCCAACCGACCTTCTATGCCTCACTCTAAAACATTTTACAAGCCAAACCACCAGTGAAATGCAAGTGATAAAAGCATTTTCAGACATCCAAGCTCTCCAAACACACTCTTAGAAAACTGGAGGCTTTACCCCACTAAAACAAGAGTAGATCCAAAGACAGACAGACCTGGGATCCATCAAGCCTACCTTCCAATAAGAGCACTGAAAATATATCCCCTGAGGATATGCATGCAGATCTGGCAAGTAACTATTCCAGATTGTTTCTCAGAAAGGAAGGACTTTAGCTGGAATGCCTCAAAGGAAAACATGAGGCTGTTCATTTGATGTTTTGGAATATGTGAAAAGTGGCATTCAGAGAGGTTTTTAGGACTGTTGAATAGGCAGACAGGACTTCCTGAACTAGAAACGGAAAAAAAAAAAATGCCAGAAAAAAAGCAGTTGTAAATAGAAGAAATGTAATTATAATAATCACATGTCTTTCTAGGGAAGAAAAATTATGGCGCTGTAATAAAGTAAATAATCCTGATTTAGTCAAATCAAGCCTTCAAAGCAAAAGATTGGGGAATTTAAGTTTGCAGAAATGGAGCTAAGAGAAATCTGGGTGTTTGTGCAGGCACATGTACACACAAAAGTATTTAAGTAAATATTATAAATAATGGGCAATCAAAAATGGATGAGTTAATTTATCTATTAATCTAAAATGTAATAAAGATCTGCAAAAGCATATTATCCAAACATGGCAGCAAGTGCCAAAAAAAGCTAAAAGGATTGAAAACAATTGCTTTTTTTAGTATAAAACTTGCAAGATTACTTCCATAATTTTGTATAGAAAATTATTATTTTTTTTTGGAGAGGGAGTGGGGGAGGAGCAAAAGGAGAGGGAGAGAATCTTAAGCAGGCTTCACACAGATCGCAGAGCCCACCTATGGGGCTCGATCTCACAGCCCTGAGATCAGGACCTAAGCTGAAATTCAGAGCTGGACGCTTAACTGACTGAGCCACCCAGGAGCCCCCCCCCCTTTTTTAAGAAAATTATTTGAATTACTATGGTTTACTTTGATAAAAATAAAATTTATAGTTAAAATAAGGAGTAACGGGACGGATTACTCACTAAAACAATAAAAATGGGCAAAATATGTAACATCACTTAAAATATCAGGCAGTGCAAACCAGAAATACTTGACAGACAGGAAATTAATGAAGTAAACCCTAAAGCTACTCCATCTTACTGCCTAGAGGAAATTTCAAGGGCAAGGCAATGGGAGAGAACTTCCAGGGAGAGCCTGCTGGATTCCCTTAAGTTGACACAGAGTTGGGAGTACAGGGAATCCAGTGAGCCTAGCGTTTGTAAGACACAAGAACAAGAGAAGAGATCCGCACAGAGAGAGGAGTCCGGATTTATGCAGAAAGTCCCACTCAAATATTCGGCTGAGTACAGATAAGGGAATACATGTGATGAACTTAAGGCCAGTACAAGCACACACACAAATTAGCTCTGGAAGTACTAGAGGGAAGAATATCTGTAGGGCTATGAATAATTTCTATACCTAAAAGCCAGAGTGGAAAATTCATAAATCGATGGGCAATGATTGGAGTATAAACTGTCTTTCCTAAATAGCAGAAGGGGGTAATTTAACCCTAGAACCCTGCAACAAATGTAACTTTGGTTCCACCTAACAAAGTTTAAAGGTTGGACCAAACAGATTAAAATGTTTCCAGGTAATCTGATCTTATCCTAGGAAAAAAAGTTCTATTAACATGTATAATATTAATTTAAAAACCCCAACAGTCAATATATAAAATTTGCAATGCCTGACATTCAAACAAAAATTATCAGGCATGCAGAGATGCAAGAAAATAGAATGCATATTAATCAACAGTGATCCAGAAATGACACCACATTGAAGGTGGATTAGTAGATAAAGACATTAAAATAATTATCATAGTAATATTCCATATGTTAAAGAAACTAAATAAAATATTGAATACAATAAGAACTGAGACATAGATGATACTAAAAAGACTCAAAAATCCCATTTGTGTAAACCTAAAAAAAAAAATAAAAACAATAAAACCTAAAAAACCTAAAAAAATACACTGGATGGGATTAACAGCAGATTAGACATAGCAGAGTTCTTTGAATTTTTAATTTTAAAAATAAAAATAAAACAAACTCTTTCTAAGTCATTCTATCTGCAATGGCAAACATATTTTTAAAATCTCATGCCACATAAAGAAAAGTTATACAATGTAAAAAATAGTGTGGACTTAAAATGAAGGTACAATACTAGAATATGAAAAAGTGTTTTATAAATGGACACAATTTTCACCATGCAGGAAAACTAAAGATCTGTCCTTAGTACACTAAACAGATAATTTTCCATACTTAAATCACTCTGTGGTAGCTACTGTAGATAGTAGTAGGCTTTTAAAAATTATTTTATACTGTACTTAAAATTAAGTATACTGGAATTGAGGGGAAAAAATAAAGACAAGCATGAGGAGGATTTTGAATTTCAAAACCATATCTATGTACACTTTTATAGGTAAATGGGAAAAACCAAGTTAACATAATCCATACAGATACTAGAATTATTAGTCACTGTAAAGGAAATCAGAAAAAATAGTAAATGTTAAAAATGGACTTGGTAGCATATAAGACATTTTATTTTATTTGCCAATTTAACAAAATCCACAATGTGCTCTTCAATATTTATGACTTTGCAGAATGCATGCTATGTTCCAGTTGCTAAAGAAATATGCCAGTTGCTGCAAAGATAAGATTGATATGAATGGTATTTTTTTAAACAGTTAAGAATCCTTTAACATCCACTATTTCCATGTGACTTAGCTTCAAATAAGCTGTACTAAAAACTGAAAATGAATGAAAAAATATTTTGAATATTTTGTGCCAAGTCCCTGACTAACCCGATAGGCACATGTCCCACATGAGGGACCTAAGGGAGCACAGCAAAGGCTCTGAAAACCGAACTGACATTGAAACCAGCACCCACATAAAATGATACAAAATTTGCACTCTGAACTTAGCCACATTGATTGCATGCAAAAAATTAGGATACATTTGCCAGAGAACTTTAATAACACTGAGAATCTTTCCCTGTAATATTGAAAATGTATCAGATACAATTCTAAATTACCCAATAAACAAAGACCAGAAAATATGATCAACTCTCAAGGGAACAGGTAACCAACCAACAGATGCCCATGATGACAGAAATGCTGGAATTTTCAGAAAAAGGCTTTACTACAGCTACTATTAACGGCGGTTACTGAGGTAAAGATAAACAAACTTGAAAAGAGTGGAAAATGAGAGTATTATAAAGATCGACAAGCAGTAAGAGCCAATTGGAAATTTTAGAACTGAAAATGACAATATCTTAAATTTTAAAAATTATGAATTGGGGCCAAAGTGCAGGATGGCAATGACAAAGGAAAGATTCAGTGAATCTGAAGGTAGATAAATAGAAATTCAATGTGAAAAAGAGAAAGAAAAAAATGTTGAAAGAATGAACAGAGCCTCTGACAACTGTGGGATAATATCAGTATCTCTAACATTCATGCCATTGGTGTCCCAAAAGGAGAGAAGAAATTAGTTTAGTAAATATCCCAAGAAATAAGAGCCAAAGATTTTTCAAATTCTGTGAAAGACAAATTTACTGATTCAAGAAGCTTGTGCATAAAACTTTTAAAACATGCACAGGATCTGTATAATGAAATGTACAAGTACTGATTAAAAAAAAAATCAAAGAAGACCTAAGTGTAGCAAGTATAAATGGACAGACATATAATATTCATGTTCTGGAGTGCCCAGCATATTAACAATGTCCTTTGATCTATAGATTCAACATAAGCCCTATTAAAATGCCAAAAAGATTTTTGTGTATATATTTGCAGGCTTATGTTAAAATTTACATGAAAACACAAAGGACTTAGAATGGCTAAAACAGTATCGGAAAAGCAGCATCAAACTGGAAGAACCATACTATCCATTTTTCAGACTTATTCAGTATCTACAGCCATCAATATAATAGCAAATCAATATTCAGATCCACAGATCAATGGAACTTGAAATAGGGAACATGGAAATAGACCCACACAAATGTGATTAGCTCATTTTTGGCCGAGATTACAAAAGCAATTCTGTGGTGGAAGAATAGTCCTTTTCTATTAAAGATTTTATTTCTTTATTTGAGAGAGAGAGAGCACAAGCAGGGGGAGAGGCAGAGAGAGAGGGAGAAGCAGACTCCCCACTGAGCAGGGAGACCAATGTGGGGCTCGATCCCAGGACCCTGAGATCACACCACAGCCGAAGGCAGACACTTAACTGACTGAACCACCCAGGTGCCCCAAAGAATAGCCCTTTTTGTAAAATAGTGTTGGAACAAATGGACATCAGTGACCCTAAATTAACCATGTAACCTCACACTTTGTAAATAAGTCAACTCAAACAGACCATAAATGTACATGTAAAATAGAAAGGCATAAAAATTTTAGAAGAAAACATAGAAAATCTTTGGGAAAAGTTTTCAGACTTGACACCAAAAGTACTATCCATAATAGAAAATAGTTGATTTGGAGCTTCATAAAAATTGGAATTTTTGCTAGGCTTAAGACCCTGTTAAGAGGATAAAAAGACAAGCCACCAGATGGGAGAAAATATTTGCAAATCACATATCCAACAGGTAACTGATATCTAAAACATACAAATCACTCTAAATAATAAAACAATCTAATTTAAAAATAGGTAAAAGACTTAACACACACAGTTCACAAAAGAGAGTATGCAAATGACAAGTACATGAAAAGATATTCAGCATCCTTAGTCACAAGAAAACACAAATTAGAACTACCACAAAATACTACTGCAAATCTCTTAAAATAGCTTATTACTAATATCTATACTTATAATACATTATACTAATACTTCTACAGTAACACCCTTAGGCATTTACACTAGGAGGAGGAAACCTGATATCCATGCAGAAACCTTTGTACTAATGTCACACAAGCTTTATATTCACCAATAACTTGAAATGACCAAGTACCTTAGAACATGGGACGCGCTGCAATGCTCTACACAGTTAAATGGAATACTACTCACCAATACAAGTAATGAAGTACCAATGTATTCAAACAACTTGGCTGGCTCAAGAAAATTATACTTAGTGGGAAACGCCAATTATGAGTAGTTGACATACAGCATGATTCCATTTCTATAAAATTTGTGAAATGAAAACATTACAGAGGTGGAGGACAAAAGTGGCTCCCAGAAGTTGGGTCAAGGGAGGATGGGGGGGGTCCATAAAGACTAGCCTCAGAGAAGCGCTTCGTGGTGACAGAACATTTCTGTATCATGACTGCAATGATGTGTATTTAATTCTACACAGGGCATAAGATGTCATGGAATTACACATAAAAACCGATAAAAAATGAGCACATGCAATAGTAATGTCTGAGTAAAGTCTGCAGTGTGCTTTGCTGTTTTGTTCCAATTTCTTTTGTTCAGGAATGATGTGTAATTATGTTGAAGAAAGTGGGGTGATGGGTACATGGGACTTCTCTGGAGTCTTTGGCAACTTCTTGTGAGTTCATATCAAAATTTAAAAGCTTTTAAAAAAAGCTCAGCATATCTCAAACAATATAAACTAAAAAAAAAAATCCTATGCAGACACATCATAGTCAAACAACTGATAATCAAAGGTAAAGAAATACCAAAAATAAATGAAATTTATTTTGAGTAACTAAGTGAGGTGTTTTTACCTGTATCTGATTACCCTCCCCATTAGTATTACTTAAGTATTACGATGTCCATTTTTAAGATTGAACACTGACTCAGAAAGTGTGCAAATTTGCTAAGTGGCAGTAAGATATTTAATCAGTTCAACTGTTTTGACGTCCGATCATTTTGCTTATACACCCAAACATTTTTCATGCACCTTTCTAATTAATCAAGGATATAGTGTACCTACTGAGTTTAAGTATATCCCTTACTGTTTCAGTATAAAGTCAGAGGAATATAATGTTATTTCTTCCTAGGCCATATTGTTTCAACTATTAAACTGGAAGAAATTATCATATTGAAGCTAATTTGCATCAATTAAGGGACATTAGGTTTCAAACAACAGTAAATGACTCAGGTTAATGAAAGCAAAACAGGAATTTATTGAAGGGTTAGTGGGGATGCTCAGCGTATTAAAGTAATAACTAAAACAGCCAGGTCTTCCAAAAAAGAGGAATTGAAGCAAGTCCAGCAGTAGAGGCTCACAGACGTTACTGAGTTGCAGACAAAGGACAACTCACCAGGACTCCACCCAGTCTCTAGCTCCCGTTTTAATTTTCCAAACTATCAGTACATATTGTTCCGGCACAGACTGATGTTTACCTCTAGGAGAATCGTGGAAGCCAAGTAGTGAGGTAAGGACTTCACTTGGTTAGTCTGACTTACTTGCCCATATATTTGGCCAGAAAGTAGAGACACTCATCAAAGGAAGAAGGAAAAAAAAAAAAAAAAAACAGGCAGATGAAAGCAAAAGCAACTATAATTAATCTATCTCTTGGCTTTGATGACACACAGGTGCACATAAACTTCTTACGTGTACACATCCACGGGGACAGCTTCAAGATAATCATATATCTGACACATATACATATATATATGTATATATGCATATAAACATATATATATTTGTATATATACACAAACCTGTATATACCTGCGTAAATATATATGTCCCAAATGTCATACAGCAGTTATGAGCTTCCATAATTTCAGAAGTGCAAAGCTAAAAATTATAAATGACACCATTTGAAAGTTGAACTATTTTAAATTTTCCTGATACAGTTTTGTGAACTATAAAGAACACTTTAAAATTTCTTTGTTTCTGTCTCTCTGATTGAAGATAGCAGAGTGACAAAGAAAAATTAAAATTTATCTTTGAAAATACACAAAGTGTAAGAGACATGCAAATAATTCAACACAAACTATATTTTTCAAAACTTGGTATCTTTTATGCTTATAATATTAAGCTTAAAGCTGCATGACAATTTTTGTGACACCCTTGTGTACACATATTTGATCATCCCTGATGATTTATTACACGTTCCATCCTCCCTCCTATGACTGTATAAGAAGTGTTTGTACTCCCACGTGTGCACAAGCCAAGAGAAGCCAAGAGGGGGGTTTTCTTTGCTTTTATTTCATTTGTGCAATAGCTTTTCCATTCTCAATAATAAGAATGTCTGTCCACCAGCCAAATAACGGTGCAAGTGAATATATTAGAGAAAGATATGGAGAAAGGTATATGTTCATATAATGAAAAGGATGTAGAAAATAAGTAAAATTGTGAACAGAGACTACAGTGGAGGAAATGTGTGGGTGCGAGTGTGGGGGAGGAAGGGTATGGATTACAGTCTGGACCATTGATATTCGGAGTGTTCAGGCACATGTTCATAGATAGAAGATGTGGGGGAGTGAAGAGCAATAGGCGGGCTGGACAGTAAGACCATGAGCCAGGTGTTCAAATCTATAATAAATGCAAGGGACTTGAGAAGCTACAAGTAGAAGTCAAACTGGGGAAAGAAATCAGAAATATCCTTTTAGATCCTCTGTCAAGCTAGCAATCTTCTCCCTTGCATCCTGCCAAGCTGTCATCAATCTTCTGTTCCAAGGGCAAAAGCTCTAGGGAGGAGACAGGTGCTGAGCACAGTACTATCATCTCTCTACCTATACGGCCCTCTTCCCAACAAGGCAACCTTGCAGGGATTTTCAGTGGTGCCTGACTCCTGGCAGGGTGGGGAGGGTCAGCAGGAGCAGGAGTTCTTCCATGGGGCTCTTGAGTGCCCAGTATTCCCAGCATTCCTTGTGCTCCTCATGGCTCTATGTGGATATTTTCTCCAGAGCTGGGCACCACATTTTACCAGGTTAACAGGGAGCAGCTGCAGAATATGTTACATCCATCTTCAGCCAGCCATCCCTGGATGCTGGGGGGCTCACGAGAACTTCTGTGCTCCCATCAGACTGCAGGAATGTGCTGGACACCATTGCTTGAAATCTGTAGGCCAATGGGTCTGTGTTGTTGCGAGAAAACCAAAACAGAGGAGATCCATTCAAATGAGGAAGGCAGCTTTTCTTATTTTAGTGATAAATGTTCATTCACTCTACATGATTAAAAAAAATTCAGGGCAATTCCCAGGTTCCATTTCTGACTTTTAGAACCTGGAAGAAGAGCCCTTGCTTTGTCCCATTAACTAAAAGACATACTCTCATTCATTGCAGTACAAAGCTGCCTTTGCAATGTCTTTGCAGCTTCGTCTGTGTTTAACCCCTCAAATGATCCCTTAGAACAAGGCACTTGATGCTATAACAAAAATAAAGAATAAGATGTGGGAATTGTGAACCTTTATAAAAGAATATAGGGATCCTCCAAGAAGCAACACATTAAAAGTTGCCAGAAATTGGGGTGCCTGGGTGGCTCAGTTGGTTAAGCATCCGACTTTTGATTTCAGCTCAGTTCATCATCTCAGGGTCATCAGACTGAGCCCCGCATCAGGCTCCGCACTGGGTGGGGAGGCTGCTTAAGATTCTTTCTCTCCCTCTGCCCCCTCCCCCTGCTTGTTCTCGTTCTAAGGGAGAAAAAAAAAAAAAAGAAAGAAAGAAAGTTGTCAGAAATGGTCCAAGGCAGAAGGGTAGCCTCTACCCCTCTCTTTCTCCAGTTGCATCTGACACTTTAAAGGAAGGAGCCAGAACTACTGGCTCCTAGTACATATCAAGGGGGAAAAAATAGGAGTCCTCTGGTTGTTTCTTTCTAGTGGTTGTAACTCTCCAGTAGGTTCTTCTGGGTATGAAACTCACAACATGATATCTGAGATCTCACTCTCACCCAGGAAAAGGGCAGGACTATGACTAGCCTGCATACCAACCCTTCCTCCAGGATAGAAAGCTTGTTTCTGCTTTGCCCTGCACCTCTTGAAAGGGAGGCAGGCAAAGGGATGAGACTCCTGTGACATTTGGTCTATCTAGGAATGATGGGCCTGGGCTTCTCTGCCCTCCTGAACTACTAGTCAGGTCTTTACTCCTGTCTCCTCAAAGGGTACAGAAAGGAAGCAGTGCCAGTAATTTGTCATCAAGCAAGCATTCTACCCCCAAGTACGTATTCCTCTGAAGGCAATTATTCATCACAGTTCTTATGGAACCGTGGAAGGCATCTCTGGCGATGCCACCTTGTCTCAGAACCCTGAGTCCCAAGAT
Organism: Ursus maritimus; assembly: GCF_017311325.1. Taxonomy (NCBI): domain Eukaryota; kingdom Metazoa; phylum Chordata; class Mammalia; order Carnivora; family Ursidae; genus Ursus; species Ursus maritimus. Next base: position 69,836,566 of record NW_024426663.1, read on the forward strand.
TCCTTGAGGTGCTCTCCTTATCCCTAGTGCCCTCACCTCTTCTACAGTCCAGCTCCCAGCAGTTTCCCCTCCCAATGAGTCTCCTTTTTTCAGGGTGATGGTGGAGACGATATGCCGGTATTCACTGCTCTTTAGTTTGCATGCAACCATCTTGCTGTTCTGCATGGTGTGAACTGCCTTCTTCTCCCTCCTCCTTCGGAGAGCAGTGGAGAGACTTGCAAGGGGTTCTCTGCTCCTGGTGGTGGTGTGCTGGGACTGGTGGTGGTGGAAGATGTGCATGAAGAAAGGTGGGTCCTAGGGCTGCTTAGAGAAGATAAAGCCCCCTCAGTAGAGTCTGGCCTACTCTACTGCTTCTCTTTTAGGGGCTGAAAAGAGTCTGTTTATTTGGATGAAGACAACTTCATGCCAAAATGTTTCTCCTTCTGGCATCTGTGTGTTGTCTTCTTGGTATTCTTTGTCTGACTAGTCTTCTCTGTCTCTACCCTTTTCTTGTTCTTCAGCCAAGTCAAGGCCAGATGGAAAGTACGGCAGCTGAAGCCCTCACTGACGCCATGCTTCACGTGCTCCCGGAGGACCTCTAAGCTGGGAAAGACCCGGCAGCAGGCCATGCACCTGAAGCCACTATCCAGGGCCACGAGCCATTCAGGTGTCTTGGCTCTGGAACACTCCTCCACAGCTGGAGGCTCTGCGAGACTGTCAGCTTCCTCCTTTAACTCTTGGGCTTCATTATTCCAGCTGGACTCACTGTCAGTTAGGAGTTCCTTCGTACATGCATGAGAGGGGGTGACTTCTGCCTGGACCTTTTCAGGAAAGGTCGTTTCTTCTATTTTTGTCTTCTTGGAGGGGGGCTCCAGCCCTTCCTCTGGATCACATAAAACGGCCACCCCCCTTTTCATCTGGACATGCATGTAGTAAACTTTCATGAGCCTTTCCTTTTCTGTGTGTACTGAGGACGTGGAGGGCTCAGGATCATGGACCAGATGGAATGGAAAGGAGACATGTGGAAAGGGGGAGGAAGTTTCACATTCCTGGGAGTGTCCAACATGGGAAACATCTTGGTGTGTTTGAGGGACTCCTAGGAAAGAAAATTTCAAACATAAGACAGAGTAAGTATGTGATGTCTGGAGGAGTCAAGATGGACATGAGAATATTCCTATGAAGACATGTGGCACAGGAGTATATATACATGGGATATTTCAGAATTCTGTGAGTGCTATGTTTTATTTGAGGTGTGCACACGGTGTAACTATGTGGGAATGAGGGTGTGGTATGTCTTGTGAGTTGCATGTGTGTTTTTGGACACATCTGGTGAATGGGGTTTTTTCGTTTTTTGTTCTTTTTTTGAGAGAGAGAGGAAGAGTGGAGGGAAAGGGACAAGCAGACTCTCTGCTGAGTATGGAGCCTGGTGTGGGGGCTCGATCTCATGATCCTGAGATCATGACCGGAGCCGAAACCAAGAGTTGGCCGCTCAAATGACCGAGCCACCCAGGAGCCCCTGGTGAGTGTTTTTGATGTTGGTGCAAGGTGACAGTGAATGAGTGTGTGCATGTGTGTTACACAGTGTGACAGTGCATGTGAACAAGTACAGGAGTGGTGCCATTTCTTGTCATGAGACAGCAGGAGAGTGTTAGCAGAAGTGACCTGAGCCCCCGAACGTGCCACTCTGTGAAGTGCCGACGTCTTCATGCGTGAAGTGGCACATGGATGAGAGAGGCTCTATATGAAAGTGCCTCCTCCTCAGGGTCTATCAATTTTCTGCAGTTTGGCTTAGTGTGAGGGAGTTAAAACAGGTGATCTGTGTGAAGGGATGTAAATTCCCTATGGGATTAGCGTGTAAATGGGTGAGTCTGAGTGTGTGAAGGAGCGAGGGTATGAGGGCGTACCTGCATGATGCTATTAGAGAATGGGAAGCTTAACGAGGAACGCAGGCGCGTCTAAAAGCAAAAGGAAGGAGAAATGGGACCATAACTGGTAGGAAGGAAGATGCAGCAGTGTGTGTGAGGATATGAGTTCATGCTCATCTGAGGGGAAAGAGTGTGATGAAATGCTCACACCAGCACGGCGCTCTACCAGACCCGCAGCTGTCCCAGCGCTCCTGAGTAACTGGGCCTCTCCTTAAAGGCACACTCCCTTTCTTGTCCCTTTGCAGAGGCTTCAGTCCTAGTGCCTCTGCCCTGAAGCCCTTTTCTGCTTTTAAGTGGAGAGTTAAATGGCTTGGGCTGAGCAGCTCAGTTGTACCTCCCATCCATGCTCAGACCTCACCTGTGTATTTCCCTTACCATCCTCATTAGCAGGAACGAGCTTAGATAGAGAGGAGACACAAGAGAAGTATTCTGAGACAGAGGACTTTTCTCCTGCTGTCTCACTGCTAGGAGGGACCGCCACAGATGACTCAGGCTGAGGGGCATCCTCCTGACTCTTCCAGAATTCTGGCGAATGGAATAAAAACAAAACAATACATTGAGATGTGGCAATTTCTGGAGTCTGTGTCCATTCAAAAGAGCCACATCGAGTGGACATTATAAGTTAGACATCATTACCACACACGAGACTTGCTCTCATGGAAATTAAAGGTGATTTCCTCAGTTGAAGCTCTACAATTTTAAGGTGACTTTACCTTTTAAAACTTCACTTACTCCAAAATATAAGTAAATAACAATTATTAAAATTGTGTTTATGGTGGATGCCCATAATACTGAGTATCTTGCATGTGAGATTTCTGGAGATGTGTAGAGAATACTGAACACTTAGAAAGAACCATGCCTGTAAAACAGTGTGCAGTCACTAAAGTTGGATATTCTTAGCTTGATTTTCCTCATGAGAAACTGTGCAATTAGGGGGCATGGGGTGCAAGTTTTACGAAGAATTCTGCATGTGTATCTATCTACTTCTATACTGATATCTATCTATACAATGCACATATATATAATAAAGAGAGAATAGATAGGTAGAAAGGCAGAAAGATAGATATAAAGATATTATAGATAGAGATAAAATAAATTTTCAGGGTTTCTAGGGAACCCTGGTGCTGGAGATGTTCAAATTAAGACTTTACAGACTTGGCCCAAACTCCTTTTCTGGAAATGTATTTCTACATTTCTCTTGTATTTTTAATCTTCCAATTCAGATCCTTTAAGAGCTTCTTCCAAAGAAGTCAGTGATGCTGACAGGGTACATTTCTGCCTATTAATTAGGAAAAGAGACCTTGGGCAGTCCTTGAGCGAAGGGGTCATTTATGGCCATTGCTGAGCACGGGCACTTAATTATAATTTTTGGCTAACATGCTGCCTCACCTCCCTGCCTGATTCCCCCTCAGCGTCCCACCCCCCCACCACATACCACTGTGAATGAGCTTGTTTGCAGAAGAGACACAGGAGAAGTATTCTGAGTCTGAATCCTCTGCCACCTGGCCATGGCCTTGGGCCAACCCAGAGGGTCCAGGAGGTGGAATGTCTTCATCTGTGTTTAAGATTTATGGGAAAGAGAGGGAAAATCAGATAGATATTTTTTGCCTTCATTCAATGTTCAAGAAATACCACATATAATAACACACACGGCACTTGTCCCCATGAAGATTATAGTCTAGTTTGTGTTCTAAGTTCTAAAATCTAGGTATCTAAAAATATTTGCTGGAATGAAATGTGTGGTTACCTATGAGAGCCTAATGTTGCTTTCTGCCATGGATCAGAGGCTCAAATTCTTGCCTGGTACATGGTAAGGTGCCCATATTATTACTACTCTGTTTACCACAAGAATAAATTTGGAGAATGTCAATAAAGATCTTCAGTCTGCCAGCTGTGGTTTATGATATGAAAGTCCTGTTGCTTCCTGGGAGGGTTAGAATTTACAGGAAAGAACTGACCGACTTCCACTCCTGGTCCTTTGGCCTCCTGTTCCAGATATCTGCTCCTGTGGGACCTCACTGAGGGCTCTGCTGCACAGCTCTGCAGGACCAGGCGACTCCAGTAGGATCCCCAAAGCTGACTCCAGACCACACCTCCCAGCACTGGGCACAGCTCCCCTGTCAGAAGCTACTGACTGCCAAACAGCTCAGCTGTCGCTTGGCCCAGTCGGTGGGCCTCACATTCCCTCATCACATTCCCCACACACTGTTCTGATCAATTTTTACATCTATACTTACCATACTCATACGCCTACCTTTAAAACTTCCCAATTAGCAGCTAAATTCTAGGCTGTTGGTTATTTTCCTAGGAAAATATGTGTATTTCTGGGATCATCTTTACCTCTACCATGAATTTAAACATATCACGAAAATTGCCAGTTAGGTTTTCTTCCTCCTAATCTACATTTCCAAACTCCACTTTCAGGAAGTAGGTAAATTTTTGTCCCTGATAAAATTACTCAAACATATTAAGTCTCTTCCTAGGTTTAAAAACTTCAGTTAAGCTTATAACCCAATTTTAAATGCATCTACTTTGTCTCTTAGGTCACTGGAGAGTAGGTCCAGTTGGTATAGGGTAGGTCATGTTGGTATAGGGATGGGACAAGTCAGTGGGGGTGGTATATTTTCTAGAGACCTAGTATGTGTACCATGTTTGGTGAGTACAGCCTGATGTATGTGTCTGTCATGTTTCCTCAACAATTCTATGTGGAGTGTGTAGGGGTGACATGGCCATATGTGAAGGTAGTGTGAGTGTCATGTGTTGGGTGACACTGTAGCATCCTTCTCTGGATGTACAGGCAGTACGTCTTCCCTATCGAGTGATCTGTGTGTCATGTACTATTGAAGTTCAAGTGGTTACATAATATCAATTTGGTTTGTGAGAGAGGTATGGACCTGGGTAATTTCGTGATATCTGCTGAGATAGTGAAAGCAGTTCAGACCGACCATGTGAAGGATGGATGCAAGACTTCACGGGAGCTCCCAGATCGTGGAATTATGTGAGGGGCCTAAGCGACTGGAAACAGAGGAGTTTTACAAGATGTTACATGATTGTGTTGGCTTCGTGCATTGTTAATGTGAAATAAGAAATTCTACAAGAGTGAGATTACATGTGTGAGTTCGAGATTAGAGTATCTAAGGAAGGACGTTAGAGAAAGCAAACTTGAGGAATGCATATGCTGCCAAATGAGATGTAAAGGTTCAAGACATGAGGATCTGAGCTTCTGAGTGTGTCTGAGACTGCAAGGACATGGGGGCAGAGAATGGGAAATGCAGGGATGAGTGTTAATAGGGGCAAATGTGAGAGGACATTGTGCCAAGTCCTGTGGTGGGTGTGATGGAATAAAGATTTCTGTGTGTTTATGAGGGAGAAGGTTGTTGGAGGAAGAATCTAAGGACCCCTTTCAAATCTCTGCCCCTTCTTCACCCACGAAAGGACATATGCTAAGGAGCTCGCTCCTCAGAGAAAAAAGTGAAATCTACTGGTTTCTCCTTAGAGGTTCTATCTGGCCCTTGCTGGCCCATTTCACACTGGTTGTCAGAGGGCTGTCCACACTCTTACCAACAGAGTTCACCTTCCCTGGTTCACACTGAGTTTATCTTCCCACCTACAGCCCAGATATCTCTACTCACAGGTACTCTTATTGTCAGACATGCCTTTGGAGACGACATTGTTTTCTTCCTGCAGGGAACAATGACCAGGCTCTGCAGCATCCTTTTTTTCCTTTAAGGTTTCTGTAAATTGAATTGAAGAGATATATCCAATGTTTCATACATTCAATGCATTTGGATGGCTCACTCTTTGTCAGACGCACATGGACACTACAGTCTCTTTTCTGGCCCAAGCTCCAAAATAGAAGTATTGGACAATTTTTCATTTTTCCCAAGTGTTGATGGCTAGTTGGATATAATGTATGTACTTTATCTTTATGGAGAGCCCTGCAGTGTGTCTTGGAACTGTGCTATCACAGAGTACAGTCAATATATTTTAATATTTGTTTACCTGACTACCCATTTGTCATTGTGTGTAATGCATCTCATTTTAGCTGTTATGGGCTGAATGATGCCTGACCCAAAGATGCCCGTATCCCATCCCCAGAATCTGTAATGTTACTTTGTAAGGACCAGGGGACTTTGCAGATACTATTAAATTAAGGACCCTGAGATGGGGAGATTATTTTGGATTAGATGGTGGGGTCCGTATGCCGTATTTTAGACTTCTGACCTCTAGAACTGTAACAGAATACATTTTTGTTGTCTTTAATCCACTAAGTTTGTGGTAATTTGATAAAGCATTTGATAGCTGATAATAAATATATTAACCTTAAAATAAGGATCTCCACATACTCTGAACTGACGGGGGGGCTTTACAAATGGGAAGGCTCTATTTACCCAATTTCTTTTCTGAGTGCAGAGTTGCTCATTTGAGTCAATGACGCTACCCACTCTTTGTGCGAAATAAAGAGCCTAGAACACGTGAACTCCCAGTCCTGCTACATGTGACCGTCATCTAGTGCTTCAGTTACACCTGTTTTGTTGCTCATCGCTCAACTGGTGATTACCGGTTTGGGGTGTAAATCATCAAAACCTACCTCCATCCAGTCACAGACTTCTCAGCTCATCTTTTGTTCCTGTGTTCCGTCACATCTTTCTGATAGAGTCGGTGTTTTTAACTTTTTATACTTTATTACTTCTACTTTTTATCTGAAGAATGTCTTTTTTTTCACCCTTATTCTTTATGATGCGACTGTTCTTTTCCTTCAGCGCATTATTTTATACGGTCATTAGGTTTCTACAATCTCTGACAAATCACCATTCTTTTGAAGGACTGTGAGCTTCTGTCCAATTGCTTTAAGGTCTTTTTTATTGAGGTTCTGAATGTTGGTGTTAGTGTACTTAGGTGTGGATTTATGTTTGCCTTTCCTGTAGTGAGCTTCCTAACAATGCTTCCTGATTCTAAGGATTTGTATCTCCAATCATTCTGAAAAAATTGGCAATTATCTCTTTGTCTGACTTTTACTCTTCACAAACCTCAGTTTGATATGACATGCTTTCACATTTTATCCTCATTTACCTTAATCCATCTTCCACATTTCCCATTTATTGACCTCTCCGATTTATATCTGTAGGTAATTCCCTAGCTCTATCCTTCTGGTCACAAATTTTCTTTTCATCTGTGTCGAATGTGATATTTAACTCATCCACATTTTTTATAATTTCTAGAACATTATTTTTCATTTTATAAAACTTCAGGTTTTTTAATCTCTTTTCATGGTAGTGTTTTACATTTTTACATCTTTAATAACTGGAAACATTCTTATTTACCATCCCTACAGCACTGTTCAATTAAATGAACTTCTTTGAAGCTAAAACTTAGTGTTCACTGTGTTTGCAGAATCTACCTTAGATTACGTGCTTTGTGGTTTTAGATTGCGAGTTCATGTTCAGTAAGTCATTACCATAGGACCCTTTAACATGGATGACTATCGATTTGGAGCTCTTTTACATTTTCTGTGGCCCGATATTTCTAGAATAGAATACTACAAGCTAGGGTTTAATTCTACATTAATTTTTCACTTGTAGGTTTAACTGACACTACAGCAATTGTGGATACTGTGCCAATGAATTCCACTTCTTCCCTCAATAAATGATATTTTCCACAAAACGCATGCAGAGTTCCTCTCTACCCCCTAAAAGGGAAAAGTGTTTGTAATGGGTTCCTCTTGAGGGTATGGAAACAAGAGACCTGTATTCCCAAATAAGAGAGGAGGCTAAGATTATAACTGGGCCCAATGTGCACCTTTCTCCCACTGGCTGAGGAGAGATACTGAGCTGGATGTTTATAGATCTGTCCAGACTCCCACTTCCTTCACCTGCCTAGACTTTAGAGGCCCTTCCTTTCTCCTTACCAGCAGAAGAGAGATGATACAAGGAGGAGTAACAGGAGAAGTATTCCGATTCAGAGGATCCACTTCTGGCCTCAGAGACCGGACGACTGTCTTCCAAAGAGCGGCCAGGTGGTGAATCATGTGTGTGTAATCTTGAGGTTCCTAAAAAATTGAATTAAAGTCATAAAAACACCTGGTTCCATTGTGCTCCCCTCGTACACTCTTCTCCCTAACGTACTCTTCCCTCCCCACCCCCCACCATGGAAATACTTATTTTGTCCTTAAATAGTTACTTTAGTTTGGGCAGAGAATTGGCATATTTCAGTATCCTGTTCTTCTCTCTGGATCCTGCTACACCATGGCTCCTGATATTCATTCACCTTGGTTAGGATTTTCAGTACCATTAGCCTTCCTTTACAACTGTTACACTTTTACCCTCTGCATTCTACCTCCTAGAGATTTACAACCTCAAATGAGATGAGTGATGAAGTTTTATTTTTGAAGAACATATTCTTTATTATGTCCGTGTCTCTGTTGCCATGTTAACCAAGCTCACTGCTCATTATTAACTGTTTAATATTATCATCATCTCCTACGGGTGGGTCTGATATGTGTATTAGGCACCTATTGCAGCATAATGGTGTGATGGATGTAATGAGCTTTGTCTGTGTAAGTTCCTGACACGTTGGTTAAAACAGGGCCAGGGCTTAATGTGTAACTGATTTTGGTGTTTGTGAATTTGAATATGGGGTGAATTTTGTGTGAGTGAAAATGGTATGTGTGTTATGTGTGTTTGAGTTTAGCACATATCCATGAGTGTAGATTCCATGTCCTATGACTACGGATTTGGGTATTTAGATGTTGCTATAGGATTTCGATGTATCAGGTAATTATTAGGAATATTCTCTTTGACACTAGAATTGGTGTATTTGTGAAATCTAAGGGAATAATGAAAGAACATTAGAGGACGTAAAAGTCAAAAGTTGTAAGAGAAAGAATACATGAGCTTTGAGACTATGTGAATATCCAAAGTAAATGGGGGTGTAGAGAAGACTGTGTAAGAGTTTACATATATTAGATAAATTTCACAAATTTAATGGTGAGTGAAAGGAACCAGACACAAACTATACATTGTATGCTTCTATGAAATTTAAAAACAGGGATAACTAGCGTTTTAGAAGTCAGAGAAATTACCACTGTTTTTATGGTAGGGACAAAAACATGGCATAGAGAATTTAGAAGTAGAAGATCATAAGGAATTGAATGATGAGGATAAAGAGTGCAAAGAGTCTGTATAGGGATGAATTTCAGAAAACAGGCCATCAAAATACATGAGAGGGATGGGTCTGGACTGGATGTCTCTATACTCCACCTCAAGTCCAGCTCTTGAGGATCTGACCACTTCTGGCCTATTTCAAACCTTCCTGATAACCTAAATGCTTTTGCTGGCTTATACTGACATACCGTTCCATGTTTCTCTGATAAAATTCTCATACCCAGACCCTCTTTCACCATTTCCTCAAAATAACACTGCTCTCTGCTGATCTTTTTGGGATTACTCCAATCCTTTTAAGGATTTTTCCCTGGCAGCTGATGGTTTCTGTGGATCACAGAAGAAGACGGAGACACAGTTTGAGTTTCTTTCCGTACTGGGCAGCCTTGTATCAACTGCTGGGCAGAATCACTGAGTTCATCTCTGGCCTCTGCCTAGATCCCAATTTATTCAATACACTCTCCTTACCAGCACCAGCAAGCTTGTCTTCTGAAGAGATGCAGGAGAAGTACTCTGAGGAAGAAGATGAAGCCTCCTTTGCTATCTGGGCTGAAGTTGAGGCCACTGCCTGGTGTTTATACTGCAGATTGTCTTGTAAATTCAGATTTGCTGAGAAATTACATAAAAATAATAGAGATGTGGTCCACGGTTAGTGTTTGTGCATTTATCCACCCATTAAGCAAACAAGAAGAACCTACTATGTGACATGTTTCGTGAACACACATGGCCTCTTTTTTCATGAAGAGCATAATATGATTCATTGGTTGTGTTTATATTAGGAGTAGTTGGGTTTGTACAAGGTGTGTTCTTTGTAAATGGAGCAGAAAGTGCAAGCTAATTCCTTACTACCTGGACATACTACTAGACTGTATTTATCCACATCTCTTGTGGCAGTTTTGATCATGTGATTAAGTTTTCTAAAATGGAAAATGAGTGGAAATGACATGAGCCACTTCCAGACATAATCATAAACACCTCCTCTGTGTCCCTCCACACTCTTCACTTTTAAGTGGACTGGGGTGTTGATAACCCAGGGTCTATTTGAAAGCTCATGTTAATGATGGCAAAGTTTCCATCAGCCCAGGAGACTTGTCATACTGCTTTCATACACCCTGAATTGTTACATAAGCAAGAAACAAATTTACTTTTGTATTAGTTACAAAGGCCAAATCTACTCTAATGAAGTAGGGATGCAATGTGTTGTTGAGAAGCAAATAATTGGACCTGGTACAGAGTAAAAGGACAATTATATTTTATATTAATTACCTTTTCCTGGTGTATTTACATTCTACACGTGTGTCTATGTGAACGCATGGTTGTGAGTGCATGTTTTACTGGTCTCATACTTTACACTCAAAAACAATTCTCAACATGCCCTCATTTTATTGAGGGTGAAATGCAGACAACCTCACTTTCTAGGCCTCTCTGCCCAGAAACCCCAAACACTGTTGGAAATACCAAGTTATCCATCTGTCCCTCCCACCACTGAAAAATGATTCTGACTCACAAAAGTTACTTGTTTACTTTTGGTCTCCATAGTAACCAGAACTTACAGTTTTCCATTTTTTCAGAAAGAAACAAATTATCTCCTCACTTTTATCATTATGGTTAAACAGTGGTGTGTGTGGATTCTGCCTCTTCCTTACATTTCACATAGGAGCCCCACACTTATGTTCTCATCGTCTCAGACAAAACTTCTCTTTTTTGCTTCTCTGTAAGTAAATTCTGGCCTATACTCTCATCCCTGTACAAACCAATTTTAAGTAATTTTTAAAAAAATTTTTTCTCACCTCTATGAGCCACATTTTCTTCTTCATTAACAGGAGAAAGTACTACCAGAAGAATTTAATAACATCATATACTTAACCAATGCCCTTACGCAGAAATAAAGGAAAAAAAACTTTTCAACAAAAACTGTACTAATCAACCACTATGTCTGTGATCACAGGTCCTCAGCTGCAGAGATAAAGATTTGGTCATTTGAACGTTCTCTTTACTCTCAGACTACCTGAGTCCTCAGAAAGACCAGTATATACACATCCCTCCCCGTCTTCTCTCCTTCTCTCCCTTACCACAGTTAGGAATCCTCTCTCCCTCTTTCTTTAGAGACAATTCCTTGTTACCTTATGCTCAGAGAAGATGCTTCACACATACCTTTTGACTTTTTGGCAGTTGGGGGGGAGTATGGGCTTTCCAGATGTTTCCTTTTCTGTTTCTGCTTCATGGTTCACCTCTTCACAGAGGGACTCCAATCAGTATCTTTCTCCCTAAAACTGCTCTCAAAAAGTCAGCTAATGATAGCAAAGAATCAAACTAGTATAATCAAGAACAACAAACCACTTGAGAAACTACTTTCTCACTGAACCACTGTCCTGACCAGCGCTCAGTATACCATCAAGGGCTATTGTGATGCAAGTCAGCAACAGTATTCTGTGACCTGTGCATTACATCAGTGCACCTCAGTGACCCAGCTGGCACTCAAAGGACTGAAGGACTGCCACAACCAACTGACTAGAGCAACTGCGTTCATCCACTGGAAACTCGCATCAGCTTGAATTTGTGTATCTTGCACTTGATATCAAAACAAGAGAATAGGTGACTTGGGTTAAACAAAAAACACTCGTTTATGTGTCTACAGTAACCACATTACTAAATCTCCCCACACAGAAGATAAGGCAATACCTGAGAGAACTAGGCTGAGAACCATGCCTGAATGATAGAAAACAGTTAACGTAAGATCTTATTAGTAATCCTATTTAACTTAGGTGAAACAGTTATAGTTGAAGTATATATTGTTGGACAGGTGTGGATTTGAGGACATTTCATCATTCTATACAACCCTAAATATACTGAATTTCCCCCACTACTGGGAAGAGTCTCATGTAGTTTTACAACAAGCCACTGTCTCTTGTGCTACTCTTTTCCTAATTTTTTCCCCAGACGTTTGGGGAAAGAGAAAGTCCCTGGATTTATACTCCCTAGTCCTCCTCATAATGAGTCCTATTCTTGTCAAGCCTGAAGGTCTCATTCTCCAGGCTTCTGTTTCAGGCCCCAGTCTGTGTCCTCTGGAAACAGCTGGGCTCTGTGTAGGGTTTGAACGCTGTGGTTAGCTCCATCCTACCTCCTGTCCACCACCGCATACACCCCCTTCCTTAGGAGCAATCTGTATTTACTGCCGCCTTATCAGCTGCACTAGAACGAGGCCATGATCTATAGCCTCCTTCAGTCTCCTTTGGCCCTAGTAGGTGCTGTCTCTGTACGTTCCCCTCACTTATTAGGGGCTCAGCCTCTTAGAGCCACTGAATGGCAGGCACATTCATCAAGAAATGTTCAGCCTTGTTAGCTATCAGAAAAAGTGAAAACAAAAATCAGATACTATTTTACATGTATCACATTGGTAAAAATTTGGTCAAACTATACAAATGATTATAAAGATATGGGTAAAAAACAAAAAAGGAATCTTCATGATCTAAAATGTCTTACGTAGCCATGTGGAAGAACAATCACTCAACTTACTCCAAAATTAAATAAGCATCTAAACCATGACCCTATCATCTCATTCCATAAAGGGATTATTACAAGAGTGATACCCATACCATTACTGATACTAGCACGGAGCTGTAATTTTAGTTTAGTTTCCAACTCAAGAGGAATGGGCAAACAGAGTACGGTAGGTACCTACGACAGAATTCGTTTCTAAGGACAGAAGTTATGCCCCTTAAAACACATGCCTACAGAGCAGAGCATCAGGAAGGAACTGACAATCAGAGATAAAAAGGAAATAAAATCAACGAAGTAATCACAAGGGCTTCCTTGACCAGGCTAGTGACTCAGGAGAATTATGAACTTAATAGTCAATACTCTTCGGAAAAAAAAAAAAAAAAGAAGAAGAAGAATTTCACCCATAAGTAAAATGGCTCAGATGATGTCTAGATCTAAGAGAAAGAATTGTCCTCAAGATCCTTGTATTTGTTTCCTATTGCTGCTAGAGTAAAGCAGAACAAATTTAGAGGCTTCAAATATAAATTTATTATCTTACAGTTCTGGAGGTCAGAAGTCCGATATGGGTCTCACAGCCTGAAATCAAGGTGTTAGCAAGATTGGTTCAGTCTAGAGGCTCTGGGGGAGAATCTGTTCTCTGTTCTTTAACCAGCCCTTAGACGCTGCCTGCATTCCTTGGCCTTGGTCCCTCCCTTCATCTTTAAAACACATCACTTCAACACCTGCTCCCATTGCCACATCCCTAGTCTATCACTCTCCTACCCCCCTCTACTAAGGATTCTTTCAATTACATCAGTGCCACATAGGTAATCCAAAATAATCTTCCCCTTTCAAAATCCTTAACTTACTCCCTTCACGAAGGCTCTTTCGACACTTAAGGTAACATATTCAAAGGGAGTGGACATCTTCTTCCAGGGCCAGGGAGAGTATTTCTTGCTACCACAGCAAGACAAAAACCAAGTCTGTCAGAGTAAATTCCCACCTACAGTAAAATATGGTGAGGCAAGAATACAAATCTCAAATTAAACAAGTGTAGGGGCAAAAAAAATGCACAGTCACTGTAGAAACACACTGAGTAAAACAAAGCAGGACAAAATAAAGGAATGATCCCCAGTTTGAAATTAAACACAACCCAAGGAACAGAAGAACAATTACATGAGAATTCTTCATGCTGTAGAATTTAAGCAAACTAGATTCAACAAAACAAGAGCTCTAGGACAAGATGACAAGTCAATGCAAAGATACGAAAATGGGGTACTTAGAGCTGAGGGGAAAAATAAAGACTCTAAATAAGGCCAAAACAGGGTAAGTAAACAAATTAGAACCGGAAAGAAATAAGGTTTTTCAAAATGAAAAACTGGCATATTGATTTGAGATAAGTGTAAAGGGAAGAGACAAATACATAATTAGAAGGCAATGAATAAAAAAAGGAAGGCCAGATGATGATACTTAACAATAAAGAGGCAAACAAATAAACCAATTATTCATTATTTACTGTTAAAAAACAGTAAAATATCCCTAGAGTACAGAAAGAACTGAAACCACAAATGAAAAAGGTACACATTTTTTCCAGGAAAAAAAATGAGATGACAACTTATAGAAATTTATAACCCCAGACATATATACATATATATATGTATCTTAAGGATACATATCTTAAAGGATAAAATAAATCTTAAAGGATAAAATCTTAAAGGATAAAAACCAAAATGCTTCAGGTATCCTAAGAGAAGAAGCAAGTCACTATTAAGGGCTTAACATTAAGCTGGCTTCACCATTCCATAAGGCAAAATCTATTGCTTGAAAATAGCAAAGTAGTATCCTGCAGATATTGAAAGAAAGAAGGTGTGAAACTGCGATATTATTCATAGCCAAGTTGTTCTCAAGTGCAAAAGCAACTGGCAGACATTGTCAAATGTGTGTCAAATTTTTTTTCAGGGAATATGTGTGTTACCAGAGCCATTCCTGAAAAAGTCAACTCTGTGATAGAGCCAACTCAAAAATGCCGTGAAAAAAGGACAAATGTAATACTCCGTGCCAAAAGACAGTCGAATTTCGCCAGCATACAACTGAGGGCAGAGGAAGGAGCGGGGCAGGAACTGACTGACACAGTTTTATCATACGGTTACCTACGAAGAAAGTTTGGGTTTCAGGGTCTTTAAGGGCCGGTCTACGCCTCCTGCCCCTGACTTTCTGCCGTCCTGTTGGGTCTTACCACGTACTCCCACACTACTGAAATTCCAGTGGTACTTCTGTATGACTGTTCCTCATCTCTTTGCTTTTGCCCAAACTCTCCTTCCTCTTTTGAAAACTCATCTGGGGCATAACTGTCATTGTATTTAGTACAGTATATGGTTGACTGTTCAACTTTTAAGTTTCCCAGGTCAGGAATTTCAATGTGTACATCTCGTACACTCAGTCTAACATGGTAATAAGTGCTCAGTGTCCTCCTGCAAGTAAAAAAAAGAAAAAAAGAAAAAAGGCCATACATAGATAATTATAAAATTTAAAGAGCAAGCAGAATTTTCAGCATTATATCAACCATGAGCCTTAACTGAAAAGGCATACAAAAAAAATTAATACGACAACGAAATCCAGCCAACCTGGAGATGACTTTTTAAAAATCCCTCAAGTACTATGAATGTGACTGGGGAAGATCAGTGAATCCATTTAATTACAAAATACAAAACAAAACAAAACAAAACAAAACAAAACAAAAAACAAAACGAGTACAGAGATTATGGTTACAAAGGGAATGCAGATTTTAAATAAGTTTACAAAACAGAAATAGCTATAAAATCTAAAAGAGAGAGAAGAGGTGAGTACAGATGTGTTATTTTCATCTTGGATTAAATTGATACTATCTAAGAATGAAACTTAAAATTACACCTATCTCAATATTTTTTAAACCTTAATTCTTAATAAGGAGTATTTTAAGAATGAAAAAATTTGTGTTTATGAAACATTTAAAGTTCAACACTGTTAGCCTCATTCCTATTTCATTTTTTGATAGTTCAAGTATAGTTAAATTTAGTATTTTAATTAATTGTAGCATAATTCAATTTCTGCAAGATAACTTCTGTTCCTCTTTCCATCCATCCGTTTGTTTATGTATCTATCCACCCTTTTTAACCGTCCAGTTGTATTCAGGCATAAGTGAGGGTGTTCAACTAGCTGGATATTCAATAGATGTTGAAAATCGTTACATTTTAGCAATTTGGAGTAATTTTTCAACTTGTAATTTTTAAGAACTTTTGAATTCCCATTTTAATATGCAGTACTTACGCAAAAACACTAAATTCCTCCTAAAAGTTAAAAAAAAAAGTAAATCTAGGGAAAATAGTTTGCAAACTTTGGATAAGTAGTTTATGATTCCTTTCTCTGAGTATTTCCTCTTTTTAGAGTACTTTTGCTTAATAAGAAATAATCACATCCTTCAAAGTTTCCAAGTTTTAAAGGACTATAATACCCTTGATAAACCGTTTTATGTGACTGTCCTCTTATAAATACAATATGGAATTTACATGATAACGGATTAGGCAGTAATTATGTCAGATTAATCAATGAAAGCACAGCGACACATTCGACACATTCGATAACATTACTTACGTACCTAATCTGGTACAGGATCCAATGATCATTAAATGCATATAATTATGTAACTGACTGCCCCATGAGGTTCCCTGTCCTGAAGACATTCTCATAGGTCAACACAGTTTATTTATTTATTTTTATGTAGGCCCTCTAACCTTTAACAGTAATTCAGAAATTCTTCTAAATGGACAGCTACAATTATACATAGGATTGGGTGAATCAATGATAAATTGCCTCCTACTGAATTTTTAATAGGAAAAAAAATCCTCAAGAAATAAGATGTCCATCAAAATGTAAACCCTATAAGGGCTGGATCGATGATCTACCTTGTTAACAGCCATAACTCTAGTATCAACAACAGTGGTAGACATTTGAGATTTATTGAACAAAAATATATGTAAATCTACAAATGAATAAAGATGAATGAATTCAGATAATCAGAAGTGTGTTGAGCTTTCCTCTGGCTTTAATTAACTAACATATTAGCTGAAGAAACAATATTTCTCATAATAAAGCATATCTCTTCTGACAGAATATTTTAACTTTAAAACTCATTTACATACATAATTTCTTCTCACAAAAGAATGGATCTCAGTCATAATTTATAAAGAGGAAAGGTTAAGAAAGCCTCAGACAGTTAAGCAACCTGCTTGGTCCTATGACTAGTGAGCGTGGAAAGTCTTTCTGCTAAATTAACATGAAATAAAATCGGTCTCTCCTCGAACCAGGAGCAGCTGTGTTTTGCTTTGAATGCTGCTCTTAATACAGTATAAGCTTACTAGAGCCATTACTTAGCAGGTTAATTTATCAGTGGAAATTTTGACTTAATGAACCAGCTATGGGACTTTTAACAGTGCTTATCTTTCTAACACTCAAAAGAAGCAGATTTTACGGAGGTCAAAGACGCTGACTAGAATGGCATTTGCTTGACGCCAGCTCTCGAGAGGAAACTGAAATAATAAATGTCACACCCTCTTGTTAACAAGTCTCCCTATTGATGCAAAGCTATCCAAAGAGAAGTGTGAGGGTAAGTACAAGGAAGAAAAAAAGAAAGCAAAAACAAGGCTGAAAGTCAGCCTTCTCAATCTTTGCCTGCTTGGCTTTTGCCTCTGACAATCGGTGGACGCCAGAATGAAGGTGAGAGGATTGAGTAAGCAAGGAAAATGTGAGAGAGGGCTGATATCCCTAACCTTCCTCCAATGTTCTCTTTGACTTCTGCTGCAACTCCATATTGAACGTGTCACTGGAAGGAAAAGGGACAAGTGAGGTTAATTTCTGTAATGATCTCGCTTGAGTCCAATTTATGACTGTAAGGCAGGGCAGTTTAAGAGCATAGGCTTGGGGGGGGGGAGCTCTGAGGGCAAATCCCAAATCTGTCACTTATGTACTCATTGGAGGTTGGGTAAGCAAGTTGAACTTCTGATGCCCCAATTTCTTCCTCTTAATATGGTGGCAATCTTATGGAGTTGAAGATTAAGTAATAGTCTTAATATACTTCCTGGATGATTGCTAACACTTGATAACTCTGCATCAAGAGTTGACTGTATGCTGAGTGTGTTTGCGCAAGATGGGTATAAAAAATTACAAATCTAAGTCAAAATGTCAGGATTTAACACTGAAAATGGGGCAAATGCAAACTGAAGACATTTGAAATAGCTAATTTACTTTCAGCACTTATTCTGTTTAAATATTTTCACATCCTACTTAATTTTAATGATGCTAGTCATTTAAGTCAATTTCCCTTCTCTGTTCTCCTTTATTAATCCAAAATGGCAATTCTCATTTGCCTTTGACAATCTGATGAAAGCACTGCTTTTGTAAAATTCCCTTGAAAATTGGCATTGTGCTGCTTTGATGAATATGTTTCCATTTTCATTTAAATGCACTTTAAAATGGGTGCTCTGACAGATTAGATGCAAAAAGTTATACGTTTTCTGGCAATGGCTGTCTTTTACTACCTGTGGTGATAAAAACATTTCTTCCTATGGTGATAAAAGGATATTTAACATTTCATTTTGTCAAATTACCTGTAGTTAAGTTTCTTTATGAGAGTTTGCATAAAAGGAAAAAGTAATGTTCTACAAGTTTTTAATAAACTAACCCAATCACCCCAGGAGAAAGTATACTCACCAACAGATGGTTTGCAAACATAAATCTTTTCACAGAGGCATCAGTGCTAAATGCCTGGTGCCAATATTTGAGATTTCTTGAGAGATTTATTTTATTTTTATTTTATTTTATTTTATTTTATATTTTACACTACAATTGAAAAGTAATTTTTATTTGTATAATTTGTCTGAAATACCCATAATAAAAGTTTATCTTAGTTTGGCTAACAGGAATAACTTAACAAAGGTGATCTATTTTCTCTTTTATTTTAGAGAGAGAGAGAGAAAGAGAGAGAGAGAGAACAAGCAGTGGGGAGGGGCAGAGGGAAAGAGAGAGGGAGAGACAAACAGACCCCCCCACGGAGCAGGAAGCCTGATGTGGGGCTCAATTCCAGGACGCTGGGATCATGACCTGAGTTGAAGGCAGACACTTAACCGACTGAGCCACCCAGGAGCCGCAAAGGTGATCTATTTTCAATTGCTATAATTTCTTCCTGATTTTCTATTATTATTTTAAATTTATCTTGACGTTTCTTTTCAAGGCAAAAAACATTAGAGCTGAACCAGTGAAATGCATTTCATGTTAAGCACAAATGAGAAATATGAGATAATTATAAACCCAAAATCATTTCATAGAGGAAACATTCTGGAGCATATTATTAAAAATGAATATAAATATATACTTGGTTTGTTAAGGGCTTATGTATAAATGACTTGAACACACTTAAAAAAGAAAAACAGAGACAAAAACAAGCTTATTTCTATGGCCTTTCCAAAGAGGCTGAGTCAAATACATCTTTAAATAATAGGCTGGTAAAAAAAAAAGAAAGAAAAGAATTTCAGATGGAGATGTTCACCAAGACTTCACTAATCACTCATCTAATGTAATTCTTCCCTTAGAACAACAATTTTAAGTTGCTATTCAAAAGAAGAGCACCTCTTGGGGCGCCTGGGTAGCGCAGTCGTTGAGCGTCTGCCTTCGGCTCAGGGCGTGATCCTGGCGTTCGGGATCGAGTCCCACATCGGGCTCCTCCGCTGGGAGCCTGCTTCTTCCTCTCCCACTCCCCTGCTGTGTTCCCTCTCTCGCTGGCTGTCTCTCTGTCACATAAATGGATAAAATCTTAAAAAAATAAAAAAAAATAAAAAAAAATAGCACCTCTTGCTTGCTTCCCATAAACAATGAAGAGGCAGCTGGAATTGTTTTATATTTATATTTTTAAAGAAACAGATTCTTGACCTTAGGTTTATTTTGAGGAAAAACTGCAGTTTTGCTCTTCAGAGCCAGTTGCTCCCCATAATTTTTCCTAGAGCCCTTGGATCCGAGAAAGAACAGGAAAGCATGGATTCAAACTTCCTGTCTTCATTCCTTGAATAGCTTTTGCCATCTCCTCTAACCCCATAGCCTTCAAGGATGTCTTTTTCGGGTAACACTCTTTGGGGCTTTTCTGTTCCTTAACTGAAGAATGCCAACCACTTTCCCTCTTTTGATATGAACAATGATTTTCCCAATGACGAAGCCACCACCACTGTCAAATCACTATCCTCAGACATGAAAGATGGCAGAACTTTTCTTCTTCATATCATTCCACCCCATCACTCCTACTACCAAGAGGACTCGCACACCTTTTTCTTTTTTTGGTTCACTTAATGTTTTGATGTTGGGGTCTTCTGGAGTTCAGGGGGAACTACAGAGTCTTTTTCAGAAGGCTTTGATGGAAAATTTGGAATGGGCACTCATTTGGGCCCAAATTCCATCTTGGCTATTTTTTTCTTTTAAACGATTCACTGGTTTGTCAATATTTTGGCTTCTTTTCATGTTTGCTCACTGATAATAATTGCTTCACACCATAATTTACTTGCATCATAATCATAATCATTAATTTACTTGTCCTTAGAGTAATTTTCTTCCAAAGCATTCTTTAAGGACTTGGCTTCAACAACATTCTGTATTGCATCTTCAAAAGCTTTGACAGCAGCTTTTAGCATCCTTTTCATTTTTTTTTATGAAAGCCAGTGAATCCTGTTGAAGACAAAGCAGAACTCGGATTTTTAGATTTTTAGACAGATAATACCTTGAAAAAGAAAGAACTCAGGGGACAAAGCAAACCAAAAGTTCATTTCGGGTCTCTAGGAATTTGAACTGGGGAGACAGAGACTCAGGAGGAAAATGAAATGTGCTCCAAGTGGGAGGGAGAAAGACAGACATTTATAAAGGCAAAACCACATGCTTGTATAAGTTGTTTTGAAAAAATTATGATTGACATAGGTAAAAATAATTAACACTGACCTAGAGAGGCCAGGTTACTATGCTAATTGCTAGGCTGGAGAGTACGGCAAAATAAGCCTCATTCTGAGAATTCCAACAGGATGTGCTGCTTGTGGTTGGCAGTCCAAAAACTTCATGTTCCATCCAAGTATGAATGAGCATAAGAATAACCTGCCCAGGGGCCTCCCAGCTCCAATTTATGGCCCCTTGACATTCTTGACTTCATTTCAGATGCTTCTGTTCACAATATCAATTTCACTCCCTTTATTTAACAGGTGAATAAATAAAATTACTTTTAGTGTCAAAGTGGTAATTATTGTTAAAGGAGGAGAAGATTCCAAATATCTTCATTTCCAATGCTCCTTCCACTGTATTATAACTGCTGCTTAAGGATTTCTTCATATTAATTCTAATTATTAATGGAGTTAATCATTTAAAGAGGAATCAAGAGAAGGAAGGGGGAGGTAGGGGAGGAGGAGGAAGAGCAGGAAGAGAAAAGGAAAGATTTCTTACTTTATTGCTTTCCCTCTATAGTTGACCCTTGAAAAACATGAGTTTGAACTGTAAAGATTCACTTATACATGGATTTTTTATTAAAAACAGTGCAGTATGTAAATATATTTTCTCTTCCTTATGATTTTCTTAATGACATTTACTTTTTTCTACCTCACTGTATTTTAAGAATACAGTATAGAGGGGCGCCTGGGTGGCTCAATCGTTAAGTGTCTGTCTTCAGCTTAGGGTGTGATCCCGGCGTTATGGGATCGAGCCCCACATCAGGCTCCTCTGCTATGAGCCTGCTTCTTCCTCTCCCACTCCCCCTGCTTGTGTTCCCTCTCTCGCTGGCTGTCTCTATCTCTGTCAAATAAATAAATAATAAATCTTAAAAAAAATACAGTATAGAATACATATAACATATAAAATCTGTGTTAACCAACGGTTCATGTTATTGGTAGGGCTTCTAGTCAACAGTGGGCAACTAGTAGGTGAGTTTTGGGAGAGTCAAGTTATATATGGATTTTCCACTATGAGGGGGTTGGTGTCCCAACCCCTGTGTTGTTTGAACATCACTGGTACTAGGATTTCTTAATTCTCCTCAAATATCTAATACGCCTGAAGGTTCTAGCCCAAAGTCTATTCTCTCTTTGCAAACTCTTCTAAACATTCTCACTTACTTCATTACTTCAAGCTGTCAGTTGTCACCTCCCACCTCCATGAAGAGAAGTCTCAGTGTGTATCTACAGCCCTCTGATGGCTTTAGCCACTCTTCAAATTCCACCTTCGGTGAACAAGCACCACAGCAGATGTCAGCGAGCAAAAGAAAACAAGATTTATAAAGTGTCAAAGAAAAAATCCAAGTCCAGACATTAGTAAGGAAAACGTTATTGGGGGAAACTATCGCAATTAGAGAATGTACTGACCATCTGATCCCCGAGTGTCTTAAAGGTCAGACAGAAAGGACATTTTTAGGGAGGAGCAAACAAGACCACAAGGAAACAGGTGAGGGGGAGTGGGATGAACAGGTGGCATGACCAGACAGTTGAGCAAGAAATATTTTTAGGTGTGCGTGTATGTTTTCTTTTTGGTCTTCATTCCTGGGAGGGGCCATAGAGGAAGAGCTGTTTTATGTTCCTGTGTCTTACAGAACCTCAGGAGCAAGTCAGAGTTCAGAGAGGAGGAGAAAAGTCCAAGTAAATTTCCGTGAGGTCACATGACTGGCCATTTTGTTCAGATTGGTCCATGGGAACAAGCAGGGCAGGTCATCATTCATTAAACAAAGAATGGGGATGTAGAATCTCTGTGTCTAGACTTGTCAAGGGTAATCGAGGGGAACATTGAAAAACTTATCGACGTCATACAAGAAGGGTGGTTCTTGGCATCAAGCTGTTTCCCGGATTGCAAACAGATAGGGGGATTTCTTAATCATTGCTGTTTTCCAGGAGTAAAGTTGAACACTGCCAAAACAAAAACCAGACTTTTCTTTTACCTCATGAGGTATTATTTTACCTCACAACAATGTTTCCCCTTTGTACCTTCCCTGTTCTCATCAGTACTATTACTAAGAGCTCAGTGGCCCTGTGACCAGTGCCCACTCAGAGCATTTTTAAAGTGACTGCCCTAGATCACATAGCATTCCACACTGATGCAGGTAAGCTACCATACATGCTTAGGATAAGTGATGGGCATTTCCTTCTTCTCCACCTCCTTCTTGACTATCATATTGAACCTAGAATAACCCTTAACTTTGGAAGGCTATTATCACATCTCCAGGAGAAGATTAAATCCAAAATAGTTTTCTATCATCAGAAATCTCTCTCTACCATGTACCAGTCAGCATCCTCATACAGCTCCCTATTTGCTCTTTTTTCTGGTCCAACTTCCTTAATTCCTAAAATCCCTTTCACTGTGCCTTCAGGAATGCCCCACTGACACCAACTCACTACGTGTCCCCAACTTCCTTCCAGCATGTTCCCTGTCCATCATCTTGATGACATCGCTTTCCCATGGCCTTTCAAGGGGCTGCTGTTTTCTCCTCTACCCAGTGTCCCTTCAGCTTCAATTGTGCTGGGGTTGGAGGGGGGTTGAGAGAATTCTGTTGGTATATTCATCAGGTTGATATTACATTTATAAATAAATTTACAGATAACTAATGTCTTTTTGGTATTAAATCTACATATCCCAAAATATTGAAAGCATTTTCAATTTTTCAAGTCTCCTTTAGGTTTTTGGTTTCTTCAGAATCACTTGAATTTTTCACATCTAACTTACTGCTACTTAGAATGTATTTAAAGTTATTTTATGGGGTGCCTGGGTGGCACAGTTGGTTAAGTATCTGACTCTTGGTTTCAGTTCAGATCTGATTTCAGGATCATGAGAACGAGCCCCAAGTCAGGCTCCACGCTCACCATGGAGTCTGTTTGAGATTCTCTCTCCCTCTCTCTGCCCCTCCCCACCACATGCACGCTTTCTCTCTAAAATAAATAAACCTTTAAAAATAAAAAAGTTATTTTACTTTACTTTGCTGTTTTAAATGGGATATACTCTTCAATATGTTGTCTAGCAAAATGCTTTTACATGTGAAGATTATTGATTTATATGTTAATTTTATGTTTAGCTTAACCCGCAATTCTTGTTCTCCAATATATTTAACTTGGATAGCTGTGTTCGCTAATACTTCAAATAAAATGTAAGCAGTAATGGTAATAGTGACCATTTTTGTAAGTTTTTTATTATAGAAGGAATATCCCATTTCTCTCTCTTAAGTTGCTGGATTTTAAGTCAAAATAAACATTTTTGTCATGTTAAGTAAACTGTAACCACTAATCATTTGAAAATCAAGAATAGATGTTAAATACTGAGATGCTTTTTCCTCATCTATGCAGATTTATCATATGGGGTTTATCTTTAGGTATAATATGATGAATATTACTACTATACTTCTTAATATCAAATAATACTCATGTTCTTGGAATAAATTCCACCCTGGTTATGATGTACTGTCTTTGTTATGGGAGAGTTACTTTGCCTTTTCTCTTAGTTGACATATTTCTTCCTGGGTTGTATCCATTCTGCAACTCAGCTTACTTGTTGAGCTCTTTGGTGTTTTTTTTTTTTTTTTAATCAACTATATTATCTTTCAGACTCAGTATTTCCAGTTAAGACTTTTACTGTCTTATTTTTATTGATTCACGTTTCTATTATCATCCCCTGTATTTATTCTGCCTCTTCCTATAAATCTTCTTTAACTGGTTAAAATGGTCTATTTTGTCTTTTTTCACTAATTGTTGCTCTGCAAAAACAGCTTTTAATGTTTTCTCTCTGATTTCATATTTTCCTGGGGAAACTGGCTCATTAGCCTAGTAATTTGAATCCATGTTGAGAGATCAAGATCCAAGTTCCAGCCTCCCGGTTTGGAGGACAGAAATGGCATCACTTCTCAGGGCAAAGGGCACTGACACTTCTTTCTCCATGGGGTAAATCACTATCCCTTGTATTGTGCTGTTATTTACTCCCATCTTCAACTGGGACATCTGAGCATAATTCTGATGCTACCTCACTAGTCCTGGTTAGTCCACTGCTAGATGTTTTTCTGTCTTCTGCTTTAGGAAACAAGTATCGTGGCACTGATCCACAAAAGGCAATGACAGGAAGACCAGCTCATACTTAAAAACCTCTTCCCCATCAATACTCACATAAGCAATATTTATCCCTATCCCACTCTTGGATATTATTTTAATAGACACCTGTTACCCAACCACTTGTATTTCTCACCCTTGGTGTTTCTTATTTTTTATAATAGTTAAACAAACCCATCAGCCTCTGTTAAGGCTTTGTTATCAAGTCCACAATAGGGATTGTGCAAGGAAAAATGTAGGTCCATGCTAGTTCACCATATTTGGAGAAAATAGAAGTCTCAATGCATTTCTACTATTTAGTCATTAGACTGATTCAAAGCAGTTGAGGGTGGAAAAGTGATTGAGGCAATTTGATAATACTCCTAGCAATTGAGTTTAAGTACCAGTAGTATATGTGAAGTAAAAGACTGAGTTATTTTAGTTTAATATTTCACCAGGTTCGATAAGATACCAACGCCAAGACTGCCCAATCCCAGAATGCCTAGCCATACTCAGTTAAGAGCTATAATTGAACTCAGTTGGTCCCCAAAGATGTATCCCATTCCCAATGACTATCTTTCCCAAGAAACTAAGTAAACTGTATATGAGATTAGTTCATATTGCTACTGGTACAGTTGCTGAAATTCTCTGATGAAAGTACTTTTCCTCTTCAAACAGAAGCATCCATTTCCTTGGTGACTTAGAAGTTTTTAGAACACCATCTCCCACTTTCTGTTTTGTAGTTGTTCTGCCTTCCCTGGAATGTTGAAAATCTATAACCCTACAGACTCTTAATTTAACTTGAAACTGACTGCTTCCTTCCCCACCCTATCAATGAAAGAACATTAAAACTTATTTCATTCATAATTTAGAAATCTATATATCAGTATACAGGTCCATTCATTTAAAGGGAGAAATACCCATGTCTAGTTTCATCACTACCATCAGCTAATTTGTAGTCAGACTAGTGGAAACTCACTGGGAATCTGTATTTCCCCATGAGCTGGAGTTTCATAGCTGGGTATTACCAACAAATCTCAGTGATAGCCAAATGCTGGAAAAACTTGGGTTCTGCTCTCTCCACTGAAATTTAAATGTCTTGTACTGTGTTCTTCCTACAACACTGGTGGTGGGATATATATGCCTTGTGCTTCTACTAAGCCAGACTAGACTCTTATGATAAAGCTCCTGTCAAAGAAAATCATCTAATCATTCATGTCCCTCTCTCACCCTCTTCCAGCAGCAACAATTTCTAGGTCAAATAGAAACCCAAAGAATGATAACTCAACAATAGCAATTCACAGGTGACCTTTCATACTTCACTTGGACTTTAACGTGCCTGTCTGTTCTGGCTACATGTTTGGGTACTCTCATGCCTCTTCCCTTTAGTGGTTGTTATTCTTCGTTACTCACTGTAATCCCTGGGGAGCTTTCAAAAATACTGCAGCCTTGTCCCAACCCAGCCCACTATCTCTGCCCTCAACTCTATTTAATCAATGTGGAACATGACATGGGCACTGGGATTTTAAAAAGCCCCGCAGGTGATTCTAATATGTAGTCAGAGTGGCTAGTGCCTCATTTGGAGGCATCCCTTCCATCCTCTGCATCCTCACCAACATCTGTCATTTCCTGACTTGTTAATGTTAGCCATTCTGACTGGTGTGAGGTGGTATCGCATTGTAGTTTTGATTTGTATTTCCCTGATGCCAAGTGATGTGAAACATTTTTCATGTGTCTTTTGGCCATCTGGATGTCTTCTTTGGAGAAATGGTTTGTTCATGTCTTCTGCCCATTTCTTGACTGGATTATTTGTTTTTTGGGTGTTGAGTTTGATAAATTCTTTATAGATCTTGGATACTAGCCCTTTATCTGATATGTCCTTTGCAAATATCTTCTCCCATTCCGTAGGTTGCCTTTTAGTTTTATTGACTGTTTCCTTTGCTGCACAGAAGCTTCTTATCTTGATGAAATCCCAACAGTTCATTTTTGCTTTTGTATGCCTTTCCTTTAGAGACGTGTCTACCAAGAAGTTGCTGCAGCTGAGGTCACAGAAGTTGCTGCCTATGTTCTCCTCTAGGATTTTGATGGATTCCTGTCTCACATGGAGGTCTTTCATCCCTTTTGAGTATATCCTTATGTATGGTGTAAGAATATGGTCCAGTTTCATTCTTTTACATGTGGCTGTCCAATTTCCCCAACACCATTTATTGAAGAGACTGTCTTTTTTCCATTGGATATTCTTTCCTGCTTTGTTGAAGATTAGTTGACCATAGAGTTGAGGGTCCATTTCTGGGTTCTCTATGCTGTTCCAATGATCTATGTGTCTGTTTATGTGCCAGTACCATGTTGTCTTGATGATGACAGCTTTGTAATGGAGCCTGAAGTCCAGCATTGTGATGCTCCAGCTTTGATTTTCCTTTTCAACATTCCTCTGGCTATTCGGGGTCATTTCTGGTTGCATAGAAATTTTAGGATTATTTGTTCCAGCTCTGTGAAAAAAGTTGATGGTATTTTGATAAGGATTGCACTGAATATATAGATTGCTCTAGGTAGCATAGGCATTTTAACAATATTGTTCTTCCAATCTATGAGCATGGAACATTTTTCCATTTCTTTGTGTCTTCCTCAATTTCTATTCTGAGTGTTCTATAGCGTTCAGAGTCAGACCCTTTGCCTCTTTGGTCGGGTTTATTCCTAGGTATCTTACGGTTTTTTGTGCAATTGTAAGTGGGATCAATTCCTTAACTTCTCTTTCTTATGTCTCATTGTTAGTGTATAGAAATGTGATTTCTGTGCATTGATTTTATATCCTGCTACACTGCTGAATTCCTGTATGAATTCTAGCAATTTTGGGGTGGAGTCTTTGGGTTTTGCACAGAAAGTATCAAGTCATCTGTGAAGAGTGAAAATTTGACTTTTCTTTGCCAATTTGGTTGCTTTTTATTTCTTTTTGTTGATTGCTGAGGTTAGGAATTCTAGTACTATGCTGAACAACAGCGGTGATAGTGTAGCAGTGGGTATTCTTAAAACAAATCTTCCTTCATGGGCTAAAGAAAAATGAAGAATAGTGTAACTACTAGATACTTAATACATATGTGTACTTTTGCGTGATGTTCTGGACTTAATTTACTCCTGCCACACCTGCCCATTTCAACTTCAGCTTCTTCTCTCTCCCAGCACTTCCAGAAACTTTAAGAAGGGACAACACAGGATGCATGTCTGGAAAGAGATTAAAGGATCATAGAAACATAGTCCATAATAATCATCAGAGCCTTCAAGATGAAAGCCTTTTTTTGACTCTTGGGCCAGGACTGCAACGGAATTTCAGGACCCAGCACTCCCTTTCCCTCAGAAAGATGGAGCTGTCAGCACCTCTGACAGGACTCTGCATCTAATACCCAGCTGACCTTGTGGCGTGAAGAGGATTTACAACACACAGGGAGTGGGAAAGGAGCCAGCATCACCGTGATAGAGTGCTATGTCAAATAAACTGGGAGAAATGCTGCTCAGTCAGGATCTCAGGGAGACTTTAATCCTCACTAGACCAGAGCTGAAGTTTATATGACAAGCAGATGTGAAATCTCTTCTGGGAATTCAGCTGCCAGGGGCACTGAAAAAGGAAAATAAAGGCCCACTAATATGAGAGATGTGATAGTAAGCCTAACAGGTTAATGGAATTCTACTTGGTCTGTGGCAACTGACATGCTATAATTTCCTGAAATATTTCCTTCCACTCTTTTTAGCCATGTTCTTCCAATTCTTTAAAGTCTGGCTCAAGTCCAGATGCCTAAGTAGTTTCCCCTGATGGCATCAACACTATCCTTTTCTTTTCTGAATTTCCCCTTATTGTCAATCCACAATTTAAAAAAAATATATTTTACTCTCTGCTGTTCTGTTGATAGGTCAATTATTTTGTAGATTAGAAAACCAATACAAAATGCTTATGGATGGTTTAATGCATGCATGTTTTGTCACACCAACTAGAATGACTGAGCTGTGGGCAGTGCCACTGGACAGCCCTGTCTCGTCATTTAGATTCTAATGCTGCAGAATGCAATGCAAGAAACCTATCATACAACTTTCAGTAAAACTGGGTATTATTGCATATTGAAAGGCAGATGAAATTTGTCAACTCTGAATGAAGCATTATTTTAGGCAAACGTAATCTTTGTGAACTAGAAAAAAAAAAAACGATGGGGGCGCCTGGGTGGCACAGCGGTTAAGCGTCTGCCTTCGGCTCAGGGCGTGATCCCGGCGTTATGGGATCGAGCCCCACGTCAGGCTCCTCCGCTGGGAGCCTGCTTCTTCCTCTCCCACTCCCCCTGCTTGTCTTCCCTCTCTCGCTAGCTGTCTCTCTGTCAAATAAATAAATAAAATCTTAAAAAAAAAAAAAAAAAAAGAAAAGAAAAAAAAAACGATGGAGATAATTTTTTTTCTTTTCTTTTCTTTTTTTTTTAAACCAGATTTGAAGGTTTGTTTACCTATGCAAAATGGGTGAAAAGCAAAGGGAAAGAAGGAAACAGAAATCAGGAACACAGAGCAGCCTGATACTGTGTGAAATAAATGCAAACATTTTCCTCAGCTTCTGTATTAGTACCGTGTTCAAATCTCACAATCTAGTTTTTCTTTAAGGCGGTTGACACATGGTTTAAGTGTTGATCCAAACACACGTTCCATAGTACAGTTTCCCTGTAAAAAGGCAGATCTTGTGGTGGGAATTTAATATGGATCAAACACACTGAACAATAAAAATACCTTTACCAAATATCACAAATCCATTTTGTGGTAATACCTTGCTCCCCAGGGGAGAAATCAAAAGAAGAAAATAATCTAATTATTTCTAATTTTCACACAATAATAAATTTAGTGGCCTGAGTTCAAATTTTTAAAAGAAAGAATATACCAACTTGGGACAAGGAAACCATGAGTAAATTTCATTTTTTTCTCTAGCATAATTTGTGTATTTTTTGAATCAGCTCTACCTCTTTCATGGATTTAAATACAACACGAACATTAGGACCTGGGTAGCTCAGTAGGTTTAGTGTCACACTCTTGGTTTTGGCTTGGGTCATGAACTCAGGGTAGTGAGATCAAGCCCTGCGTGGGACTTCAAACTCAGCATGGAGTCAGCTTGAGATCCTCCCTCTCCCTCTGTCCCTCCTCTCCCCCATTTACACATGATCTCTCTCTCTCAAATAAAGTCTTTTAAAAATTATATAACATGAATATTGCCAGTTAACTTTTCTTACTTTTGTAATTTTACACACTTTATAACGGTCTTTTCCTTTAATTCATTCCAAGGGCTCTGGCTTCCAAGTACCTGCAGAAGCAAGCACATATGAATGATTACTTTTCCAATGAAATATACTTTGTGTCGTCTTTCACCCCTTTGGCACCTCCATCCTTAACTTAATGCTCAAGCACAGTCCAACAAGCCAGTTCTCCTCCACATGCAAGAAAAGGCCTTACTATTCCTTCCTCTTCTTTATCCAAAAAACTACTATTAATTTCTAATTCAAGTTAACATTTGAGAAATTATCCCAGTCCATTTCTTCACATTTTATCAATTTTGTTGACTTTTCATAGTGATATTTACTTTTAGCTGCCCTGAACTCCATAGGGTAGATGTGGAGTATTAAGAGCAAAGGATGGCAGATCTATTCAAAGAATGGGGGAGAAACAAATGAAGGATCACAGCCATCAAATTTTTAAAAAATTCAGAATCTGTGGCTGTATAATTGAACTGAGATGGGCCACAGGATTCTGGCCTACAGACCAATGGAAAACACAGAGTCTCTCAGCTATTGACCTACTTAAGAGTACACAACCTTAGAACACATAACTTGCTATGACTAAACTCAGGATACATTTATATTCTCAGACTTTATGTGCCCAGAGTCTTTGAGGATGCAAAGTGTACGAAATCCTAAGTTCCTCTAAGACACTTTGATTCACTCCTGTAGTTACTATGATTGCTTTGCTTTGTCTGAATGATTTTCTATTCACCTGACTCATCTCTTCTATTACATTAATAGATCCTTGGAAACCAGAAGCATATTCCAAAAACACAATATACACTCACATACTTTAGAAACTGTAAATAAAAATTTATTATCTAGTCTGTGCCTAGAAAATAAAAAAAAATAATAATGAGAAAATAAAAGGTTCAATCTGTCAGTTGATCATTTTAGATGTGTAACACTCAACAGTATTTGTCAATGGTCTCTTCCACTCAAGGAAATGAACCACTTCAATTAAACTGACTGGTTACTTTGGTAATCTGGTGGCAAACTGAATTAAAAATAGTCTTAAAATGATATTAGAAAAAAAGTTATTTCTAAATTTGATTTAGAAGTGTAATGTTAAAAAAATTAAAGAAATAATATAATCTGGTACCATGGGATTAATTAGGAAATGGAGTGCTTTGACAATTTTAACAAATTTAAGAAAGTCATCTTTAAAACATGTCTTCTTACGAGAGTTAAACTATTGAAAAGGCATAGAAAATATGGAAAATATAAATGTAAAATAATCAGTGTGCATGTAACTCACAAATTTCAAGGTGTGTAGATCAAAGTATTTTACATGTGTATAAAACCAGAATAAAGAATAATGATTCCTCATTGAATATTTCCAATGAAAAAATAAAATTATCATCATTCGGCTTCTTATTTTCATGACTACTTTCTTAGGCTAAAATATGAAATGCTTATAAGTAAAATAATTCCTTGATAGTAGTCAAGTTAATTCTGAATATTAGATAAACTCTTTATGAAAAGAGTATTAAATGTATTCCAAATACCTTTTAGAATAATATGAATAAAGAAAAATGTTATAAAATTTAACACTGACATTCTACAATTATCTTCTTCAACCAAAAAATAATCTTTCTTTAAATGTCAATTTTAAAATATGTCATTATTATGCAGACTTAAGGGCATTTACTAAAAATTATTTTTTATTAGCACTCTACTCATTTTGGGTACAAAACTGTAATAATTTGGATTCTGACCTTTTAAACTGAGCTCGTGGTATAAACCCAAGACTCAAAATTCTAAACTAGAAAGATACACACTCAACAGGCATGTTATGTACACAATTTTGGAAATAAAAAAGTAATTTTATTTAAGAAAAAAATGGCTTCAGTAACTTCAATGACTTCATATCAAAGTGATTATCAGAAAATATTTGTTGCAGGGGCGCCTGGGTGGCACAGCGGTTAAGCGTCTGCCTTCGGCTCAGGGCGTGATCCCAGCGTTATGGGATCGAGCCCCACATCAGGCTCCTCTGCTATGAGCCTGCTTCTTCCTCTCCCACTCCCCCTGCTTGTGTTCCCTCTCTCGCTGGCTGTCTCTATCTCTGTCCAATAAATAAATAAAATCTTAAAAAAAAAAAAAAAAGAAAATATTTGTTGCATATGCTTTGATTTGAAATGTTCTTCTAGGGGTGCCTGGGTGGTTCAGTCAGTTCAGCATCTGCCTTTGGCTCAAGTCATGATCCCAGGGTCCTGGGATCGAGCCCCATCAGGCTCCATGCTCAGTGGGGAGCCTGCTTCTCCCCCGCCCCCGCTTGTGCTCTGTCAAATAAGTAAAATAAAAGCCTTAAAAAAATGTTCTTCTGGCATTTACTTGGTTCTCCCCCACTGAGTTGTCCTTAAGGTACCTATATAATGTGTTTACTTATACCGGTTTAGCAGAAGGGAGGGGAAAAAAAAGTAAGAATTTACAACATGTTTCATGACCCAAATCTCCAAAACTCTTTGAAACGCTGCTCCAGGGAGACATAACCGTTTTTGTTTTTGTGGTAAAATGGAAGCATGTGCTACTTTCCTTCATACAGAGCAAGAGAATCCATGGTCTTTATTTTCTTTCCTAAGGTATTTCAATGGACTCTCAAAAACTCTCCACCAGTTATCTGTAACACACGAAAGAATTAATTCCACAGCTGTCCTAGGATCAACTTATCATTTCATTCTCTGTTGGGATTAAGTGTCTTATTTAGAATGTTAATTTAAAAGTATACACAGCAAAAAACCTATCGAGGTTCTAACAAAAAGTCACATAAATCAGTAAGGTGAAAACTGAAAGCAACCCAAGTGTCCATTGACGGATGAATGGACAAACAAAATGTGGTATATGCAACGATGGAATATTAAATCTCAAAAAGAAAGGAAACTCTGACATACGCTACAAGATGGATGACCCTTGAAGACATTATGCTAAGTGAAATAAGCCAGTTACAAAAAGACAAATACTGTATGATTCCATTTATATGACATACCTAGAGTAGTTGAAATCAGAGACAGAAAGTAGGGTGGTAGTTGCCAGGGGCTGAAGGAAGGGAGGATGAGGAGTTATTGTTTAATGGGTAGAGTTTCAGCTTTGCAAGATGTAAAGACTTGTACGGCTGGATGATGGTGATGGTAGCAGAACAATGTTAATGTACTTAATGCCACTGAACTGCACACTTAACAATGGTTAAGATGCTACATCTTATGTTACATGTATTTTACTAATTTTTTTTTTCATTCGAGGAACACCGAAAACAAAGAAATAAAAATGGTGAAACTCACGAATGGTGTAGTTGGATTTAAGATTGATCTTTGGAGTCAGATAGGGTTGAGTTTGAAACTGTTTTACTACTTACTCACTATAACCTTGGCCTCTCCGGCCTTCAGCGGGAAATACACACACACACACACACACACACACACACACACGTTCATTACTGGGTTGTTCTGACATACACATGAGAAAACATTCAACCATTTCTCTTGCAGGGTAAATTTGTACAAGGGTAAACTGACTGTAATGTGGCCTACTAGGTGACGAGGGGACAAGATTCGCCTTACGCAGAACGTTCTTCCTTTGACTCAACTCAGATCAATCATTTCCGGCCAAAATGAGTAACTGTGGCTGCAACACAGATGCTGTACTTAAGTGGTCTGCACTTTATTTACCCCAACAATGGACTATCTAGCTACCTATCTCTATACATACGTCTATATCTTTGAATTAAGTAAGAAACCTGTGCTTAAGCCCTAAGGACGAACAGAGAGAGTCCCATTATTCTTGAGCTAAAGCTAGATGAAATCAATGCCAGATTTGCTCAAGGATATGTAGGTTTTATACTGATACATATATAAGTATAAAAAATACCTTTGTTATTGAAATCTGTGCAAGAGGGAGAAATAAAGCCTTATTGTGAGTCATGAACTCTAGAACGCTTAAGAATTCTCTTCATAGGAAAAAAATAAATAAATCATGACATCATAGAAATACAATAAGTAAATACATGAGATTATCAGACAGACAAAATCTAACAAGGGGCTCACCCAGCAGAAAGCTCAATAAATGTTTCCTTCCTTCTGCCCTTTCTCTTCAGTGTACACAGTCTATTAAATAGGAAGAAGAATAAAACTCAGATAAGGAAGTAAGAGTGTGAAATTGATGAGGCATCTGAGTAAAAACAGGGAATACAGAACATCATAGAAAGCCTGGCTAAAGCTCTGCGATTAAATGGGTAAGATCAGGAGAGTCCTCCTGTGGTGAGATCTCTCTGACGAAACCACTGGTTATCTGCTAATCTATGTCACATAGCCAGGAGAATGTGATCTGAACTATACATATCTACTTAATTCTCACAATTAGAATATTTTAATTGCAAAATCTTCTGACTAAAATATTATCAATACTATATGATATTATTGCCACATGTTTCTTCTCCGGTGCTAAAACTGCCTTGCAGACATAAACTGCCAGTCGTTCTGTCCATCCTGTGGCAGAGAAGAGATCAACAGCCAAAGGGAGGGCCGAGAACACGGTGGGTGAGAGAGAGTTCCAGGCTACAAATTCAAAGAGGTGCTTCGTTTGGGAATCTTGGCAAGTCTAACTCTCCTTGACTTGTGTGTCTGAGGTGCCTCAGGCTAGTCCCCGCCATGAAAGAGGTGTGGGGATCAAAGCTTGTCCATATGAGGTGACACCAAAAAGGAGAACCAAGAGATGAAAATATAACATCACCTACTTCAACTGAGTGTTTTAACATTAAGAGGCCACCTGCCAAACACCTACACTCCCATTTAACTGTAAATGAAGACGGTTTCCAGGAAATCCAATTGACCTGAGATTTTGCTCCTAGACATTTTAACCTATCTATAGCCTACTGAGTTAAAAAAAATTAAAACTAGGTAAGGAAGATGTAAGTGGAAATACGAACTTTCTAATTTCATGGAACTAGCTATGTATGAAACATTGCAAACACTCACTGCAAGTACCTGAATGCTGACCCTGGGATTTCCATTTTCATACAATCACATGGTTTCAACTGTGTGAGTCAGCGCGACGTCTAATGGTGGAAGACAGTTCATCTTCTGTGAGCAGAGCCCAGGGATAAAGAGACCAGAACACTAATGGCAAATCTGGCACTATACTGTGTGTAACCTTTAGTAAAATCTCTTCTATTCCCTGGGAGTCAGCTTCTTCTTCTCTAATTAAAGGGTTGAGCAAATAATCTCTGAGGTTATTCTGACTTGAAAGTTCTTTGAAATCTTGGCCGTGCCACGTGATTTTGGTCATGTGACTGATAAAACCATTGTTCCTCAAATTCTACTGGGGGAAACACTGGTTTTCCTGTCCTTACCCAAGATATAACGGTGGGGGTTAGCTATAGGCCTTCAAAGGCATGGCCATAATACTTCATAGTCCCAGTAATTTAAATTCAAATATATATAATTTCTACAATACTCTAGAAAAGCAAGCCATCGGCCTTCTAGTATTTCATTCTGTTTTATGAATCCTGCCTTCAGATGATAACACTTGCAAATAAAAGTTTGCATTGATTATTAAATAATTTTCCTGCTTATCATTTATAATATCTGACTGGCCATTAATTGGAATAAACAGCAAAGATACTGTTAAGTGCATAGAGCAAAGTGCTATCTCTTCCACAAGAGCTTTTCCAAACATGCAGCCTGATTTTAAAAACAGTGTCATTTTGACACCATTTTAACCTCTGTCCCTAAAGCTATCATAAATTCTCCTTAAATTGGGAAGATGGCTTACTACAAGTGAAAACCAAATATCTAGTTAGCCAACTTTCCACATTAGGCCGCCTCGATTCTGTGGTTTTAGCTGAGTCACTGACCCATTAAGAAGCATTTATTACAGCCAATAAAACAAACTGTCCTCACATAGAAATGTCCTTAAGCTTCATGGCCTTCAGTAAAGTATCAAATTTTCAGGACATTTTAAGGGTTTATAAGAGGGCAAAATATGGCAAGACAGAGATAGTGTATCTACCTAGTAATAACACCTGACATTAAATAATCTTGCTGGATACAGAATGGTAAGAGATAAAAGTCTTGTCATGAAGGTTCATTCGTGTCTAGATAATGGCTTGGACACTCAGCTCAGTAAATGACATGACTCCTTTATGGCCCACTGTTGCAGAAACCTAGTCTATAGTTTTCAATAAAGCATGTAGAAGCTTCTAGCACAAGAGTAGGTAAACTCTGGCTGGTAAACCCAGCCCAGTGCCTATTCTTGTAAATAAAGTTTTATTGGAACATGCTCATGTGTTTGCTGTTGCCTGTAGCTGCTTTCCTATGACTCTGCAGGACTGAGTATTGCAACAGAGACCACATAGCCTGAAAAGGGGAAAATATGTACTATCTGGCCCTTTACAAAAAGTTTGCCAACCCGATACAAAACATTAATTCACGTTACTGTAGTTGTAGTCCCTGTAAATTGCAAGAGTAATTTCAACTGTTATAGTTTTGTAAAAGTCCCTCCTAAGCCAACAGAAATACTGTATTTCTCTTCCCTCATTCACTTATTATTTTGCTTTTAAAATCTGAATCCTGTGTACTTTAACTACACATGTGATGACTATGAACTTAATAAAAACAGAAAGGATCCTTCAAATAAAAAACATATACATTTTTTCATTTGTTGCGAGGTACCCAACTAGGGAAACAGTGAGAGATTTAATAACCTAAACCT
Organism: Ursus maritimus; assembly: GCF_017311325.1. Classification (NCBI taxonomy): domain Eukaryota; kingdom Metazoa; phylum Chordata; class Mammalia; order Carnivora; family Ursidae; genus Ursus; species Ursus maritimus. The sequence continues at coordinate 69,873,213 of NW_024426663.1, forward strand.
ACAGGAACTTGAACTTACATTTTTGGACCATGCTAAGATACATTCATTTTCTCTTCAGAATATCATGAGATAGACTGAATAAATCCCCTCTTTAGAAGACTACAGATGGTTAGACAGGTTTCAAAGACTTGCAAACATAATGTGATGAAACTATAGCATTAGAATCACATATTCTTTCCCTTAATCAACAGTTTATCCATTTAACATTCTCTATTGGTGACATTCAACTGTGTGCTTTGAATTACCTGTACATTCTCAGAGATATTTCTCTTCATCAAACTTCCTCTTGGCAAAGGTCCTCCCTTCCTGAGTGTCACTGAGTGACCTGTGGGGAAATGAACAATGCTCTTTTTAACTAGACCAATGTTATTCTCTGTTAGTACACACCAAGAAGAGTACTGCTTAAGCAATACTTTCTAGACTTACTCTACCCAACTAGAAAGACTGAAAATAAATTATAAATCTAGAGGGAAAGACCATTTCTTTTTCCTCCAGCCGAGTAGGGATAGGCTGACACAGTGAGGCATGTATGTTGGCTACAAAATTTAAGGGTATGCCAAAAAGTATGGCAAACAATATATATAATGTTTAAGGCGATACCTTTGAAAACCAAAATGAATGCAAAAATCCATGGGAAACAAAATAAAACGATTTTCAACCAAGACAGGATCACTCACAGTGCCTCAGAGAGCCATACTAGACCCAGAACCAAATGAAAAATCAGTAATCTCAATCCCACTTTGAATTAATTTTGCTTTTGTGTGTGTGTGTGTCCCTTTAAATTTTGCACCCAGAGGCACATTTCCCACTCACCTCATTCCAGTCCCACCCCTGTTCTTTACCCACTTAACTGAAAGTTCATCAAACAGTCAGTAAATTGAAAAGCCCCTTTGTGAGCAGCTGACTGGCAAGAGAGTGAGAATGTCTGACAACTGGCCAAACAACAGCACCCAGAATTGATATTAATAATACTAACCCAAGAGAAGACATCCCCTCTTTCTGTTTTTTTTTTTCTTTTCCTACTTTTGTCCTCTTTTTTTTTTTTTTATTCCCTTGATGCTGTTTTCCCCCAAAACACAGATACACAACCTAGTCTTGCTCCTTATATTCAAAGATAAATAGAGGGCTGATCTCTGCTTTCAGACCTGGGTGCTTAGTCCTAGCCTATTATCTTATTTTATTTATATATATAGATTATATATAGATAGATAGATAGTGTGTGTATATATATGTGTATATATATATATATATAAAATATATATATTTATAGATCCAGAGCCTATATTTTATATATATATAAATAAAATGGATAATTGGCCTAAGGACAGCAAAATCCTGAGGGGCACAAAGAATTTATTATTAAACGTAGATCCCATTTCTATCCCCCTGTAGCTAACAAGCAGCAAAATAATCTGAAAATATTAATAGAAATGTTACCACTTAATGTATTACGCAGCACTTCCCGGGTCCTCCAGTACATGGTTTGGCTAATGCATGAATATTCTTGGCCAGCTTTACCATGAATAAATGAAAAGACAAATGACTTGTGGCAATTTCTTTTCTAGAGAGTACACGAAGCAATGATGACCCACAGGTTGGCCAGGACAGCCTTAAACTTCCCCTCAATTTGACTAAACTTTAGATGGATTTCTTCCCTACTATAGTCCCTGACCTCCCTTTTCTTAGATCATTTACTTTGGAAAACTGGCAATTGTAAATTCTTTCATTACCTCTTTGGGATATAAATCTTTTCCCAGTTTCTCACCAGATTTATGACCCAGAAATGTCTTCAAGGACTTGGGAGCCATCTCTTTGACAGGTAATCATTAAGGAAGACAGTGCCTGCTGTGGACCGAATTGTGTGTGCCCAAAATTTAGATGTTGAAGCCCTAAACACCCATTTGACAGTCGTGGAAACAGGGCCTTTAAGAAGGTGATTAAAGTTAAATGAGATCACGAGGGTGAAGCCCTGACCCAACAGAACCGATGTCCTTACAAGAGAGAAAGACATACCACCCCATCTCTTTCTCTCTCCCTCTCTCCCGGTTTGCTTTGTGAGCACACAGCAAGAAGGCCAACATCTGCAAACCAGGATGAGAGCCTTCACCAGATGTGACCCTGCTGCCACCTTGATCTTGCAGAGCGTCTCGCATCCAGAAGCGAGAGAGAATAAATCTCTGTAGTTAGAGCCATCCAGCCTATGGTACTCTGTTATGGCAGCCCAAGCAGACTAAGGCAGTTTCCCTACCTCCTAGTCTCTGTGGAAGGGTAGGGTCCTAACTTAAAGAAGTGCAAGGGCCGAACCACACTGATCAATCCCCCACCTAACTTCTCCCACCACCTTCCACTAGCCTTTTGTTTGCATCATGGTGAAGTTACTCCCCCTCCCTTATTACAGTAGTCCTGAATAAAGTCTTCCTTGCCTGTTAACTCAGTTCAGTGCATTTTTCTTTGACAAGATTAATTGCACACCAGTTTGTTTATTGTCTGCGATCTGTATACCACGTTCCTCTTTTTTTTTTTTTAACCAAAAGCATGACTGTTTTAAATATACACGAAATTTGGTTAGTAAATATTAAGCCAATACAGTGGTTTTTGCCTGTAACTCTTTGCAGAATTTCCATGAAGAGAATTCTCTTCTGATGAATTTTTTGAATCCACCTCATGTAGTCTTTATCTTTCTTTAATATTCTGGTTGCTTTGTTCTACATGATGATTAGAGGCAAACATATCCATTTAAGTATTCAGTGAAACAATGTTTTCTGTTTTCCAGCAAAACATTTTTTAAGTAAAAAAGTCATTTTTTCCCAAAAAAAGTTTAAGTGCATTGACCAAAAGACTTAGTTTTCCCTCCACTATCTCTGTTTTTAGAAATCAAAGTCCAATCTTCCAAGAAGATTCAGTCCCAGGCAAGATGATTTAATAGATGCCTCTTCCTCTTCGGGTTCTTCTCTAAGATTAGGTGTACACTACAGGTCATAAGAAACAAAGCCACTGCAAACGATCAGTATGTTCTCTACGGGGCTGATGAATGGCAATAGATAAGAACAGCGAAAGAGGGGGGAGAGAGAGAGAGAGAGAGAGGGAGGAGGAGGAGGAGGAAAGAAGAAGAAGAAGAAGAAGAAGAAGAAGAAGAAGAAGAAGAAGAAGAAGAAGAAGAAGAAGAAGAAGAAGAAGAAGAAGAAGAAGAAGAAGAAGAAGAAGAAGAAGAAGAAGAAGAAGAAGAAGAAGAAGAAGAAGAAGAAGAAGAAGAAGAAGAAGAAGAAGAAGAAGAAGAAGAAGAAGAAGAAGAAAGGAGAATAAAGAGAATGCTAGAGCACTTCCCTATACTTATTACCACATGAGAGGAAAGTGTGATTCTTAACCAATTTATTTGTAATTATTAAGTAAATTTACACAGCTATTGTGTCTGTTTTTACCCATATACAAAAATGGCTACACTTAAATATATTTTCAAGCTCATTCATTCCTCAGGAAAACCAGAGATACACCAGTGTTAAGTAGGGGATACCAATGTATTTTAGAACACAGATAAATGCTTCAAGGCAAAAGCGACTCGGCATATTCACTCCGCACAAAAGAAAAATTAAATTCAAGTTTAGTGGTGGAACCAATCACTGAACAATCCTGCAAAAGTGAAAAGTGTTTGAGTTATTGCTTCTGTGACTATCCCTAACATTTTTATTAACTTCCAAATACATAATAATGACATTTCAGGAAAATTACCATACTTAGAGACAGATTTTAAGAGAGAAATTATTCCCTAAGCCCAGCTCCACAGCTATCATGATAATAAAAATTTCCTGCCCATGGCAGCATTTAGCTGGCTCAATGTTCTCACACCTTCAACTTGACAGACCCAAGGACACAGACATACACATAGTGAAACTTGAAATCCCTTGGTTGGTGTTGCAATAAAAGTGTATTTTCAATTTAGGAAAGAAGTATAAAAGCACAATTTTATTTATATATCACACAGTTTTCTCTTTTATAATTCTATCCAACTCATTCTATCCACTAAGGCCAACTTTTTCAGATGTATGGGTTACAAAGTATGTAATACAATTTATTCAGGTGGATATTACTCTCTGGGCAAAGGTCATTATTTTCTTCTTCACATACATACTACTTTATACAGAGCTTACTTAACTTGAGAATATATGTACTTTTCCAATCTTATGTTTTGTTCAAATTAGCATTAACCACTGACAACAGCCTCACATTTATATGCTTTCCTTTGAGAAATTTATAAAAGCAATGGATAGTACTGTCAAACCTTAACTACACAGAACTATTTTCTCTTCTTCCTGTGTCACCAAGGGCAAACATCCAGGTTCCCACTGTCCTATTATCTGGTTTACCCATTCTCCTACTCTGTGTGTATCAGAAACACCTAGAAGGGCTGTTGGACATGCAGATGTCCTGGCCCAACCTCTGGAAATTCCGACTGGATAAAACCCAGGTAGCCTTGTTGACTTGAAACAAGCCATCTTAATTAAACAGTTTGTGATAAGTCTGAGAAACTTTATAAATGTTACAAAATAACATTTTTCTCCAAATTAGAAAAATGTATAACAAATTATACAAAGAAAAGTCTTCTGGATATGAACTGCACAAAGGGAATCATACCACTCATCCTTTTACTAGAGAGGTCTCTAACTCATGGGTCTCTTCTTGCACTTAGAGTCGTTCCTGGAGTCTCCCAGGCTTCTGAGTTTGGAAAGTGAAAATTAACTGTATGAGAAGATGAGGGGACAAGGCAAGGACTTCCTGTGTTGTGACAACTACATGGTCCCAAATAACTTATGAAAATTACACCCAGCAAATAACAGCAGCCCCTGAGGACCAATTAGGTGTCGGGTCCTGTGCTGAGCATGCAGATTAAAAAAGTAAACGGGGGTCTAAACGGAGAGTGAAATTCCGTGAAAGCCAATGTTAAGATATCTGCATTTCCGCACACTGCTCAGAGCATACACTGCTCATAAACTCCCTTTCAAGGCTACCTTTGATGTTTTTATGCACATAATTTTTTTTTGTCTTTTTACAAGTTACTTTTTTTTTTTTTTTTTTACTGGAGGAAGAAATAGGGAGCTGGTATAAGGCAGTAAAAAAGTTTCCACACGCCACCTCACTCCACCAGCGAAGTCACATACCAGCATGACCCTAGGGAAGATGCCACCAGTCTGGTGAGAGCTGCTGATACACAGAGGGAACAGCCACCCATTCACAACCAGAAAAACACTCTATTTTTATTTTCTTTAGTAACAATCATCCCTTTCCCCACTCTGGAAACTTCCTCATTTTAGTATGTGAACTTTATTTGCATCTGAATGAAAGAGATTTAAGAAATCCTACAAGTTAGAGGAAGAAAAGCCATGGAGTAACATACATGAAATTTATTATATGTGAACAGTAAGTTGTAATAGCCATCATGTCTTTTTTCTGCTTCCCTAGGACCTTTTAACTTTCAATTTCTGTGAGGCCACTGGGTTAGATTTGTAATGTTAGTGGAAAATGACTTCTTCTTTAAGGAAAACAGAATTTTAAAGAACGTGTTGCTTCACAAGAGTGAAAGCCACGAAAAGAAATCAACTGTTATAAAGCTCAAAGTCGCAAAACTATGAAAGAAAAAAATGAATACAAATGAAATAGACAGGACTTACTCAAATCATATCTCCGGAACCACATTACAGAAGCAAACATTCAAGAATATTCTACAACTGTGGTATCAATAATTAGTTGGTGAGTCCTAGAATCCACTGGGATGCATTAACAATTCCAAAATGGAAAATTATTTTACAGTTATCCAGTCTTTTTTGCATTTTATCGAAAAGTTTAATTTATGATTTGAGTTACTTATATGAACACTTAGGTTGCAAAACTTTACAGGAAAAGTGGGATTGTAGGATTCTCATTTTTATCTCTACTGTAGAATAGGAGGTATTTTTTCTCTCACTCTAAAGAGCTGAATGCATCATCAAGAGAACTGCTGTCATGACCAAAATGAAAATTCTTAATTTACGAATTTAAAAATTTTGATGTTAAAAAAAACTTTTATTCAAAACCCTTCTAAATGTGCAAGTTTCTTATTCAATATACAGAATCCAATCAGGTACCTCAGAGACGTTTAACGAAAATGAGTAGGTTTACTGATGCTTATTAATTCCTATTCTAACATTTTTAGTGACATTCCTCATGGAATCCATACAATTCATTACGTTTAAAACTAAGCATAGGGGTGCTTGGCTGGATCAGCTGGTACAGCATGAACTCTTGATCATGGAGTTACCAGTCCAAGCCCCACGTTGGGCATAGAGCCGACTTAAAAAAAAATTAAAAATAAAAATATGCAATAAAGAAATCTCCCAAATGAGTATTATTATCCTTGGAAAAGAGCTACATTCTGATAAATTCATTTTAAGTAAAACTGAATCCCTCCCTCCATACCCCCAGCCCCTAGTTTTTCAATCACCATTAAAAATATCTATTCTTGAAGATTATTTCTGCTCTGAAAGGAAAAAATATATATATGGATATATAAATCTTAAGGTGAAGAAATCATTTTTGCTCTATTCAACTGACAAGGGATAAAATTCTGATAGAGTAAAAATGCTAAAATACGATTTCTTTCTTGCAATTCTAATTACTGGACAAATCTAAAGAGACCAGTCTTTAATGTTTTAAGAAGGATTCTCATTTTCTTTAGCTATCATCTGCAATTTCTGATGATAACATCTTGTTATTTGGTAAGCTCCCTTTTACTATGCTTTGATGGCGTCTTAACAAAAAAAAGAGGTGAAGCTACGGATTAATGTGCTGAATCAGTGCATAATCGTGGAGAATAAAACAAGGAGTATGCGGGTTAGCTGCTGTTGAGAATCCAAACCAAACTACCAATTTAAGAGCTGAGTCAAGGTGGACAGAGTTGAGCCCTATTTAAAATCAGCGTATGGGCCAATAAAACAAAACAGAACAAAACCACAATAAAACAAAGTGAAGAAACTGACTACAATAAGCAGTGACCGAATCCTGAAGGCGCCAGGATCTGGAATAGTAAGCGTTCGGGTCTTGGCAGTGCCGCTTCATTAAATCTCAGTATGATAATAAACAATCGGTCCCCGATACGGTCAAAAAGCCACATATGACTTTGGACTCCCTAAAAACAGAACTACTAATAGTCTACTTTTGACTAAAAGCCTTGCCAATAACCTAGTCAATTAACACAGATTTTATGTTTTATGTGTATTATATGCTGTATCCTTAAAAGAAGTAAGCTAGAGAAAAGAAAATGTTAAGAAAACCATAAGGAAGAAAAAACACATTTACAGTACTGTACATATATTTATTGGAAAAAAAGAAACAACAACAAAAAACTGTGTACAGTGGGCCAGGTCACCCCTCTGGACAGGATCAGTGGCAGTGGCAGGGCAGAGGCAGCCCCTGCATGGTGATGTTCCAGAGCCTGGTAGCCTCTCCTCAGCAGCAGCCGCGGCCAGATGGGCCCAGAGAGGGCAACAGTGGCCTAGAGGTGTGGCCCAGCTCCCCCATCTGTCCGGAGGTGCACTACTAGCCTGTGGCCACTGGCAGCTGTAGCCTTAAGCAGGTCGTGAGGCTGGGGTACTGCTCGGAGAGGGATCTGAGGCCGGTGGCTGCCCTAGGACATGAAGGACTCCAGGTAGAGGTGCCAAGGGGCTCAGGGCTACCTGGGCAGCTCTGCTCCCTGGGCACGGTGCCTCACTGCAGGCCAGCCTCCTGCCCGCCAGCCTCAGGCATGCAAGCTGACCACCCTGGTCTGAGGCCCCCCAGGGGCTGCTGCTGGCCTGGTGGCCTCCCTAGGTCCTCAGGCACAAACTGTATCAGTTGCCTTCCATTTGGTCCTGTGGAGACTGGGGTTGGCAATTGTAAATAAGTGCCTTGTGGCTTTTGTTTGCTATTAACTCTTAAAAACCAAAAATGGGTACAAGTGAAGCTGCTCACTTCAAACCTGCATTGCTCAAAGGTCAGCTGTAATGGCTTAAGTTTCATCCTCTGGGAAAGGAGGAGGCTGGATCAATGATTCCTAAGTAACTGTCTACCTTTAATGTTCCCTATTCATCTGACAAGTAACAACTTCAACAACTTCAACAGGGCCTGCGAACACAGCAAATTTTTGCTGAGGCTGATTAAATTCTTTTCTGTACTGCTAAAGAGAAGCAAATGTCAGAACTCAGTTCCAATACACACAATAAAAAAGGGAGTCAGAGATAATCTCTATAAAGTGGCAGCACAGCATGACCAGTTTACATACTATGGGAGTGATTCAGCGGAACTGGTGCTAAAACATGCAAACCAAACTGAGGGCTTCTGGGGCGGGGGGGGGGAGGATTGGGACAGGCCGGTGATGGGTAGTAAGGAGGGCACGTATTGCATGGTGCACTGGGTGTTATATGCAAACAATGAATCATGGAACTTTACATCAAAACCTAGGGATGTACTGTATGGCGACTAACATAACATAATAAAAAAATATAATAAAAAATAGAAAATATAAAAAAAAATAAAACGCACAAACCAATGGAAGCCTATTTATATAAATAAAAAATAAAATAGTTATTCTGGAATGATCTCAGACACCAGTTATCTAAACCTATCAACTAACAGAGTGGGAAACTGAGGACCAGTAAGGTAGAGAAATGGCTGAGGACAGAGTTAACGCCACAGTCACAGCTCATATCCTGGCCTTTGGATATCTTAAGATTATACTGTGTTTTCCCCCTTCTATTGTGACAACTCACTTTCTTCCAAAGAGGAAATATGGGAAATTAAGTGACCCAAATTCTTCTAGTGGTCTAAATCTCTTAACTAAAAATTATTAGGCATCAGGTTCACTAAAGATGCAAAATAAGAACTCCTTAAATAGTGTTACCATTTTAAATGGACTAATTGAACCATGTGTTTTTCTCTGCTCAGTACCTGAAATTATACTAGATATTTAAGGGGGCAAAAAAGACAAAACAGAAAGGACTAAGAATGGGAAAGATGATCACAAACTGAAATCTGAAAGCCAGCAGACAGACATCCTGGTGGTATGTGACGTAGACTTAGGAAGCCAAATTCTAAACTGGCCACAGAAGAATTACAGAGCAAACTACACCAAAGAATCACAGAAAAACTAGGGGGTTTCAGGGAACAGAGCTCTCTGAAGCTGGGTTACAGATCCCTTCCCCTATTCCAGGAGTAAGAAAACAACTTTCCCCCACTCAGGATAAAACCAGAATTTTTCTCTCTGGAGAGATTTAGCCAGGGAGACAGGGTACTGGGAAACATATGGCTCCTGTGGAGGAGGGTGGAACCATACTGAAGAGGGAGAAAATTCTTCCTAAAAATAAATAAATAAATAAAAGCAAATCATTCCTCTCAAATGGTAAGATGCTCTATCCTCCCTCTATTTGGTCTGAGAACACTGGCAGCCTCTTAGGTACTAGAGGGAGTAAGTCCTCTCTCGGAAACCTTACCAGCCCCAGAGAAAAACTCAAGGATACTAAGCGTTGCGTATTCGACAATAAAAAAAAGTTCTAGCCCTAATATTCTGTAACGAAGCCTGGTAATCCATAAGCAACAACATGCACGAAAACTTGCAATCACCTATTTAAGTGACCTGTACATGTTTGTGAGGAGGAAAAAAATAGACTAAAGGAAGCTGAAGACCAGTGCAAAGCAATAAACAGAAGAAAAGCGTTAAAATGGCTTCAGAGCTTCAGGAAGAATAGGGAACATATTACATCAATAAAATTAAGTGGTATAGAAAGCTGTAAGAAACAAAACACTGGGTTATGAAAAAGAGCATGTTCAAGTAAAAAATCTGATGGTGAAAAAGTAACAAATAAAATATTTGGAAAATAAGGTCGAGAAGATCCATAACTCCTCTATTCATTTGTTCATTTAACACTATTTAATGAACTCCTATTCTGTATCTGGTGCAGGAGACAAAGTAGTAAAGAGACGAAATTTCTTTAAGGGCTTTTTATTTTAGTGGGAAAGACACAATCAAGGTAAAGAAGCAAAATACTGCACAGGTAGTGTTAATAACTACGGAGAAAAAACAGGAAGGGGAATATGAGATTTTGGAAGACGACTGAAGCTATAGAGTAGGTAGCCAGGAAAGGCTTCACCATGACTTTTGAGAAAAAGACCAGAAGCAAGTGAGACAGCGAGGGGTGTTGACATGTGAGAGGAAAACATTCCAGCAAAAGAGAACAGCCAAGTCTCTCAAGAACATGCCTGGTATGTGCCAAGAACACCAAGGAGCAGTATCGTGGAACTGAGAAAATCAGGGGAAGGGAGGAGAAAACTATGTCAAGGAGGTCAAGGAAAGCACAATTGTGTAAGATCTTATAAGTCAAGATGAAGTGGGCCTGGAGCAGAGAGATGATCCAAGACTGCCAGAAGTGAGACATAAAAAGACAAATATCTCAGAGAATTGAAAATATTGGGCAACACATAAAAGAAATAGTCATTGTGCAAATGTAATTTCAAAAGCAAGCAAAAAAATGTAATTAAACAACAAAAATATTAGAGACAGAAGAGGCAGTCCAAGATGGCAGCATGGAAAGAGCTTTACTTCATCTCCTGCCTTGGACACACCAAATGTACTGCTACCTGTCAAACAACTCCTTCTGAAAAAGACCTGAAAACCGGCTGAAAAGCTCCCCCGCAACAAAGGATAAAAGGGCCACATTAAGATAGGTAGGAGAGGAAGAGATGTGGCCTCACCAAAAACGCCACTCCTAGGGCTGTAGGGATCTCACGGATATGGACAGAGCTTCTCCCTGAGGAGTCAGGGGTTTGTGCCCCCACATAAGGTATGCCAATCCTTGCAACCTGAACCAGAGAGACGTGAGCCCCCAAAACATCTGACTTTGAAAACCAACAGGGCTTACATCTTGGAGACAGAAGGGGCTGCCTGGAGCTGAGATTCTGATTTCCAAGGGCTCCTGCACCCCGGAACCCAGTGCAAAGGCAGCTCTTTGAAAAGTGCCTTAGACTTTTTGTGAAGAAGATTCATTTGCTAATCATTAAAGCATCTGCCAGAGAGACAGGGCCTCTTGGGACTCTCTCCAGGACACAGGCACTGGTAGGCACCGTTTTTGCACTCCCGTTCCACCCTGCTAGCGCCAGAAGATTTGCACAGTCAGAGTACTCTCCTGTCCCTGCTAAAAGCTAGCAGGCATGCCCCACCCCAGAGCTCTACCAGTCCCTCACGAAAACCAGTGGATGTGTCTTGACCCTGTGCTCTCCCACTGCCTCACTAAAGCTAAAGCCAGTGGACCTTTCCGGGCCCTGCACTCAACGTGCCTCGCAAAAGCTGACAGGCCCACATGGCCCACGTGGGGGTCTTCCCTACCCAATCACCTGGCTCTCGTGGCCAGGGGCGCTTGCCTCTCTGGGCCCCACAGGCCTGAAACAACTGAACAGTTCCTGGCAGGCTATCACCACCAGGCACTGCACAACAGCAGAATGACATATCTCCCAAGCCTTCCTGTGAAAAAAATCTATTTACTTGTCTGAGAGCTTCAGCCTAAAGGGCAGGCTTTAGGTTTGGGACATATCAAAAGGCTACAGAGGTGCTCTCAGGGAACGTTAGCCAGGGAAAGCCATCTTTGCACTTTCCCTAGGACTTGCTACAGCCTGGCAGCACCTCTAAGAAAGGAGCTTATACACTCGTCGAGAGACCCAGTTTTTGCAAATGTCAAACACCTCCAGATCTCCTGAACAGGAGGCCAGCAGGGTTTACAACCGTGATCCCACAGGCCTGCATGTATTTTCATACATTAAAAGCAGCTACCTAAGGGTGTGGCTTCTAATCAGCCTGAAACTGGCGGCTAATTGAGATTCCTTTCTTTGGAACAATGACAGGTCTTGGCAAACCTTCCACAACTGGGACCAGATGGCTTTGTTGGTGAATTCCACTAAACATTCAAAGAAGCCTCAATACCTATCCTTCCCAAACTGTTCCAAAAAAATGAAGAGGAAGGAACGCTTCCAAACTCATTTTACCAGGCCACCACGACTCTGTTATCAAAACTGGACAAGGACGCTAAAAAACAAACGAACAAAAAACACAAATGAACACACAAACAAAAAAACTACAGGCTAATATCCTTGATGAACATAGATTCAAAAATCCTCAACAAAGTATTGGCAAACCAAATTCAACAATACATTAAAACGATCGTATACCATGATCAAGGGGGTATTTATTCCAGGGACGGAAGGACAGCTCAACAACTGCAAATCAATCAACATGAAGCACCACATAAACAAAATGAGAGATAAAAACTGTAGGACTGTTTTGGTAGATGCAGAAAAAGCATGTGACAAAAATCCAACACCCATTTATGATAAAAACTCTCAACGTCGTGGGAATAGAGCGAAGGCACCTCAGCATAATAAAGGCAATGTATCACAAGCCCACAGCTGACATACTCAATGATGAGAAGCTAAAAGCTTTTCCTCTAAGATCAGGAATCAGAAAGAGATGTTCTCTCTCGCCACTTCTATTCAGCACAGTTTTGGAAATCCTAGTCAAGGAAAGTAGGCAAGAAAAAGAAATAAAAGGCATCCACATTTGAAGCAATAAAACTGTGACTATTTGCTGAAGATATGATTTCATTTATAGAAAACCCTAAAGACCACCAAAAATCTGTTCAGATAAATAAAACCAGTAAAGGTGCAGGTTACAAAATCAATATGCAAAAATCGATTGCATTACTATATACTAACGGTGAACTATCAGAAAGAGAAATTAAGAAAACAATCTCATTTACAATTGCATCAAAAAGAACGAAATGTTGGGACACCTGCATGGCTCAGTCAGTTAAGCATCTGCCTTTGGCTCAGGTCATGATCCCAGAGTCCTGGGATTGAGCCCCGCATCAGGCTCCCTGCTCCACGGGGAGCCTGCTTCTCCCTCTGCCTGATGCTGCCCTGCTTGTGCTCTCTCTCTCTCTGACAAATAAATAAATAAAATCTTTAAAAAAATGAATGAAATATCAAGGAATAAATTTATCCAAGGAGGTAAAAGACCTGTACTCTGAAAATGATAAGACACTGACGAAACAGACTGAGATGATACAAATAAATGGAAAAATAAGCCATGGTCACAGACTGGAAGGATTAACGTTGTTAAAATGGCCATATTACCCAAAGAAAATTTACAGACTGGATGCCATCCCTATCAAAATTCCAATGACATTTTTCACGGAAACAGAACACATAATCCTAACATTTGTACTGAACCACCAAAGACCTGAATAGCCAAATCAATCTTGAGAAAAAAAAGAACAAAGCTAGAGCCACTATGCTCCCTGATGTCAAACTATATTACAAAGCTATAGTAATCAAAACAGTATGGTATTGTCATAAAAACATACAAAGATTAATAGACGTGAACAGAGAGCCCAGAAATAAACCTATCAATATATGTTCAATCAATTTATAACAAAGGAGCCAAGAATATACAAGAGGGAAAGTCCATCTTCTCAGTATATAATGCTGGGAAAACTGGATAGTCACATGCAAAAGAATAAAACTATATTACTATCTTATGCCATACGTAACAATTAACTGGAAATGGATTAAAATCTTGAAGGTAAGACCAGAAACCATAAAACTCCTAGAAGAAAACAGTTAATCTACTATAATCAAGTACAGTCAGGATTCAAAGTAAATCATTTACAACCAAAAAATTAAAGGTGTACTCACATGTTTAACAATTTCAAGGAAATAATTATAGAAATATAATTATTCTATATTATTATTCTATAATAATTACAGAAATAATTATTTTTTTATTTATGTCGGGTGTAGAGAGAAGGAGAACAGAAGGGAAGAAGAAACTTGCTCATTTTAACATTTCTCATTGTAGAGGAATAACAAATATTACAAATTTCATATAAAGAGACCATTTTCACTAAAAGTGAAAAATGAGAGATTTAATGTTACCTTCTACACCTAAAACATCCTGAATCATAAACCAGACATGATGGGGGGAAATGGAATACTGTGTAATTAGCAAGTCTTGCAAAGCAACAGAGCAGGGCTTGCCAACCAGCCCAGGAGAGCACTCTACATGGTGCCCATGGTTCACAGGCACACGAAGATGTGGACCTCATCAGCCTTTGTGGATTCAGGGAGGGGCTGGACCAGCCAGATGCCCCAAGGGGGATAGCTAACCAACAGATAGCTAACCAACAGAAACTAGTCTCTTCTGGTTATTCCAGCATGTAGTAAAATAGAACCACTTTCAGTATAATACAGTGTGAAGAAGGGAGCCTTCCACCACAGCACTGCACGCACACACGGAATTCTTACCCTGCTCTTCACTTTTTTTAAAGATTTTATTTATTTATTCATGAGAGAGAGAGAGAGAGACAGAGTGAAAAGCAGGCTCCTGGAGAAGCAGGGAGCCCGATGTGGGACTCAATCCCAGGACCCCGGGATCACAATCTGAGCTGAAGGCAGACACAACCGACTGAGCCACCCAGGCCCCCTCCACTGTTCTTTAGTCACTCACTCATATATAATTTTGTTGTCTGGTAATTCAGTTTAAGGAAACCATAGAAAGGTCCTGGAGAGAATGAAAATGAAATTCACCTAGGTAAAAAGAAATCTTGGGAGGAAAAAAAATTTGGTAATTTAGGTAGAAATGGTTTTAATTATACATAAGGGAAATTTTTTCTGACCTGCTAGATTGTAAATAAGTTAACTAGGATACTTTATGCAGTTATTCATGATGAGAAATGATGGTAAAATTCAAAAAAGATAGGTAGGTAAATAGACTCAGTTTCTGAGATTCATTCATTAAATGAGAGTTGATAACTTAAATTTCTTTTAAACGTTGCTTTGTGTTGCCACCCGTGAAAGCTGGTATACAACTGGACTACTGGGGAAAAAAAAAAAAGAGCTAACACTAGATATTCAAGATATTCAAATTCAGGATGTTAGATTAGGTAACAGATTTAGCATTCTACATAGAATATTTACTTCCAGGACAATTTGACCCCATATCCCGTACCCAAATGACCCAAACAGTGTCATTACCACTATCCTATCCCAGAGTCATTCTTAACCCCAAAAGTCACTGCCAGTTCAAGAGTCTCAGACTGCAGAGAAGAATGCATTCCAAAGTCCAAGGAAGTATTCTGAAATGGGAGGACTAGATAGTATAAAGCATATTTATGGGAATCTCTGAAAAATCAAGTTTGACATTTCTTAAAATGTTTTCAAGAAAATAGTTATATTTCCAAAACATTTATCATGTTTGTATTCATTTTCAATAATGGATGAAAATTTTATATACCTCTATTATCTTTTTAAAATATATATTCAATGTAAAAAGAGATTTATGAAGAGAGAGCAACCCTATTGTATTTTTTTAGAGTATGGGACATTACAGTAATGGAAAAAGTCCCTAAGAGGAGAGCTCATTATTTTTATATGTAGTTTTCAAGTACATGCTAAATCCATTTTCCCTTCTAAAAAAATATGCATTAAAAATACTCTACTTTTATTTTATGGTCATAAAACTTTAACATTTATCTCTTCCTAACAGGTTAGACATTCTGAAAACAATATTAACTACCATTTTATCTTAGCTTAAAGAATCATGTAGGAATCTGATGGGTAACATGACAGAAACATTTTACTTGGAGTAGAGTATGGAGTAGGACTTAATAAATAAGAGCCAGACAATGAGTAGAAATTTAGAATTTCATTCTGTTTTGTATGGCAGAATTCCAATATTAATTACAGAAAAGAAAGGAAAAAAAGAAAAACGTAAAAAAGAGGGAAAGAAACAAAGACATAAAGAAGCACAGAAATGAAATTATTACATGTAATCTGGAAAGGCAGAAGTTACAAATGACTACGAGAGACACAAAGCCATCAGGAATCCTCTCCTCTATAATGCTGGCCCTCTAGCAGGACACGGGATGAGACTGCTCCTGTTATTTTGGAATTTTGGTTCAAGTCCCAAAGCATAAGCGGTATACTCTATAACAAGGCCTTAGATAATAGTCACTCCAGTCTTAAGAATGAGATGTCCAAAGGTCCTTTGACCCTCAAGTCTATTATCCACCTTCATGTAATATAAAACAAGGCTAGAGTTTTGTTAAGAGATCACTTGATTGGTCAGCTTTGGTCATATTTTTATAGTAGTTTGGGAGTAGGTGGGGGAAGGCAGGTTATGGTTATGGGTAGGAAAAGTAAAAGAGCAACTTTATTGGAGATTGGTATAAAGTCAGAACCATGCCCGACTGCCCAGAGCTGGCCAGTAGGAACACATGACTCCTTAAACATCCCTGACTATGGAAAGGGACAGATCAAGTGTGTAGGGTGAGACCAAATGTATGGAGAGCAATAACAGCTTCAGCTTAGAAATTACAGTAATAGAGAGCAATATTTCAGGCAGGTCATCAAATTCATTTCTTCAAAGGTATGTAGAATTAGGTTTTTACCTTATCTCTTAGCTGAATGCATCCAAGTCCTCAAAGAGCATACTACTGAGTTTCTTTGGAAGCCAAAATATGTAACGTACACAGAAAACTCTTTAGATATTAAATACGTTGTCAATACGCTCACTCAAACAATTGTCAGTGGAACATGATAACGTGAGTGTGCTTAAATTCACTAGCCTTTGTTTCTCGGAGTGGTATTTTTTTTAAATTTATTTATTTGACAGAGAGAGAAACAGCCAGCGAGAGAGGGAACACAAGCAGGGGGAGCGGGAGAGGAAGAAGCAGGCTCCAGCAGAGCAAGGAGCCCGATGAGGGGCTGGAGCCCGATGCGGGGCTCGATCCCAGGACCCCGGGTTCAGGCCCTGAGCCCAAGGCAGATGCTTAATGACTGAGCCACCCAGGTGCCCCTTGGAGTGGTATTAAGAGCGGACAACTTAGATTCAGTTTCTCAAGCATAATTCTGCTTTGGGAGTATGGTTTCCCCATAGAAAACTTAACAATGACTGTAATCATGAAAATTATCATTGTCTTAGTTTGAATTTCTCCTCTGGAGCAGATACCAAGACATGGTATTGAGCACAAGTAGCTTATTTAACAAGTGATAAAGAAGCACAAATGAGGAAGTAGAAAAAGAGCAGGAAGACCGAAGAGCCAACAGGCCTGACAAATAGTGGGTTACCACTACAGACACATGGGGACAGAACTGTCTCATAATTGTCCTACACAGGGACAAAGAGTACTCAGCCTTACTGGTTGAGGTGGTTAAATCTGTACACTGCAGTTTCAAGTGAAATCAGAGGCAAGCTGAGAGTATTTAGAATGAGGAATTACTAGTGTTTGCTGTATAGTCTTTCCCTTGCACCACACAACTCTATTCACGCCCCATATTGCATTTATTTGGTTACTGATAACTCAAGCCATTGGCCAGCCACAATCTCTCTAAAAACAAAAACAAAAACAAACCAATCAACGACAACAACTAGAGGATCAGTAAGAAGCTAGAACTTGTTATTAAACAAGCTGGAGTTCTATGGCTCCAAGAGGTTCCATGGTAGTAAGTGCTATTCATTGGCTCTCTTCTGTCACCTGTTCTGTATTTCTTTTTCCCTTTGTCATTACTTCTACTGATCTAGGTTGTTTACCCAGTGGAATGGCCTAGATTTAATCTCTGAGAAGCATGAGCCCCTAGTTATCCTGGATTGTTGCAACTGCACATTAATTGTTTTCCCTGATGGTTGAAATATCAAGAGGCACCATAGCGATTTCCAGTCTCCAGACATACTCGACCCTTTCTGCGGTATCTATTAGCAGTCTTAGGACCCTAGGTCTTCATGCTTATCAGTGTGGATTACATCCAACACTACAGTAACTTCTTTCTCTGCTGCTCTACAAGAAAGAGCAGATTATTATTATTATTTTTTTAACTACTGGAGATGCAGTACTATTCAATAGCCCTGGTTCAACACTGTATCCTGCACCAAATATACTTTCAGGCTCCCACCCAAAACAATCATCCTTATGTTTAGTAACTTGGCTGAGAACCAATGTTCTCTCAGGCTGCAACTTCCAGGTGATGTGATAGGATTACATGCCTGTTTTACCTCTTTATCATAAAATTGGCCCTTGGGTCTAAGTTAGTGTTATGATGGATCACATGTGAGGCAGACATGGAGATGCTTTACTCAGATTTCCCTTCCAGGAAGAACTCTTTGCCCACTCTGGGAAGAACAGTCAATAGACAGTACCATATATCAGTTCTCAGCATCTGCTTGGAGTGGTCAGTATTTAGCAACTTAATGAGGAAGGGGTGTAAATCCTCAGCCACTTCTACTTGGCGCAGGACCACTCTGACAAATAATACTTGCTTCAAAGCTCCCCACCAGTTGGCAACAGCTGTAAAATAAATTTCACAGTTCAACTTCTATCTATACCGAGCCCAGCTTTTATTCTCCTCTTTTGAGAGGTTTTAGTCACTAATAAACATCTTATATTCCCCAGAAAATCCAATCGAGGATAATTTGTATCAAAGAAGTAAAAAAAAGGCAAGATGGCAATTCCTCATCTTGCCCGCTAGTCCATATACACAAAGAGTCCAGAGAAACCAGGTAGCAGCCACCGTTCAGAGTTCAACAGGACTTTTCATGTATTTCCTGGAAAAAGAATGACCTTTGACTCTGATCAGGCAGAGTTTAGAATTTCAGAAACAAGAAACAAAATGTCCCCCAGTGGGTCATCGGGAGTGATGATAACACCTGTTCCACCCCTCTACTCGTCCCACTAAGGAAAAAGTACAGTATTGAAGTGTTTGCTACAACTAACATATTGCATACTGGAGGATGGATTCCATAAACTTGCAGAGTACTGCCCGTAACTTGGCATTTTAATTGCACCTTTGGTTGGGTATTCCAATATTCTAGCATCTGGGCATCTTCTGAGTGGTACACTATGTGGTAAAAAGGGGGGGGGGCATCCCATAGTCCTGGATGCACTTCCATACTTCCATTGAGAGAAAAAGGAACCCTTGGTCTATCTGGATACGTGATATCCCATGGTGGTAAACCAAACACTAAACACCCTGTTTGAAAAATGGTACTAATTGGAACCTTGAGAGGATAAAAAGCAATTGCATATTCAGAATGTGTCTTTTCTTACTAGACTAAATACATGACCTTTCCAGAATGGAAAGGATTCAACGCATCAACTTGCCACCCAGTGGACAACAGGAATTCCTGAGGAATAGTGCCATCTGGTGACAGCAATAACTAAATGAGCCCTGGTAAAAAAGAGTTCATGCTGTCAAGTCTATTCATAGCCTCTTCTCTCTGCCATCATGACTACTTCAGAGAGCTCTGGGTTGGAAAACTTGCTCAGGTCTGGGAACTGGATTAGGGATGGGGACTTTTTATAGAAAAGCCAGCACTAAGCTTTTAAGATGTCCATCTTACCCTCCTCTGCTGGCACAAACTGAATACTACCCCTGTTGGCTACCCATTTTTTCTTCCCCTAGAGGTGACATATTCTGTCAACCATCTCCCTAACACTCTGCAGCCAAACCCTCCTCTGGCTGCCCCTTCTATCCTACCACTTTTTATGATGATTGCATCCACCAGCTTATGGAGGTTAAGTGATCCTAGGCAGCCTTTTTTTTTTTTCCCCCCCCAGGATTCTATCACTCCTGTTGTATTTGTGAGCCAGTGTCTCTCCTCTTGGCCTTTTCATAAATACCATGATGTGACAGATTTCCAGCTTGCTCCCACCAAGTGTCACCACAATGCTGCCATTTCTACTTCACCTAGCATGAGCCATCGGTTTTTTCCAAGATCCTTACCAGTTTTTCCATAGGTCCTTACCAGGTGTTTAGTCTTATATCCCAGGAGATTTGTCCCAAATAAATTAACTCCGAATGCAATCCCACTTAAACTGTGGTGGGTCCTGACAATTCATGATGGTTATGTTTTTTGTTTTTTTTTTTTTTAATTCTTAAAGGGTAGTTATTATTTTTTTTTCCTTCTTAGACCCCAGAACATCCCTGGATGTCTTAGGTTATAATTTGACTCTAGCTTAAGGTCTAGTGGCCAGAAAGGGCAATAGAAGTTAACCCTGAGTGCCATACATGAGTTACTGAAGAGAAGCATTTGCACCATCTTACGACAATGGGAAAATTCTACCTCTTAAAAGAGAAGGACATACCATTTTTTTGGGCTCAAAGAGCTCAGAGGAATAAGAGAATTCTTGATTTGGGGGGACATCAACCACTCCCATTTTATATATCTGGGTCCCATGCTTTCCCAGCTATGGTCCTTACTCTAGCAAGCAGATCCCTGCCTCTGTTGAGAGTTTGACGTCTGGAAATTGTCTTCTCGTATAATTAGGACCTGATGTGATTCTCAACAATGCTATTCTCTCCCAGTGCAGGAAAAAGGAGGACTTCCGACTTTCTCATTTAGCTCATAAATGGCAATTAATTACTATCAGTTTTTCAGGAAAAAAAAAAAAACTTTTCTAAAGCATCAATGAAAGTGGATGTGGGTGTTCACCACAGGCTGCTCCTGCCTCACCAGAATATTCAACTGCACTAAATAGTTCCCATCTGGTCAAATGTTTTAGGGTTTCATTTATTTCCCTATCAGGGCCTCCAGTGTTAATACAGGATGCACTCAAGGCCATGCATCTTATCTACTTTATAACTCCATCAATCTTACAATCAAATCCTGGACCTAATTTTTAGCATAATCTCTCCTGCTTCAGGAGATGAAAATAGCTTTAGATATGGCCATAGCTGTCTTCCAGCTTTTACAGCATGCTCTGAGTAAAGAGCTCATGCTCTGATCCTATTGTTATCTTTTTTCAAAAAATATGCAGCAGTTAACAAAAGCCAGTGAAGGGCAGAGTCCTTACAATCACCACTGCTCCTTTATCTTTCAATTGCTAGAGATATTGATTACATAAGCCTCTACTTACCCTTGCTTCTAAATGTCATCTCAGTTAACACTCATGGCATGGGTTCATGGCAAGAAAGATGCTACGATATTCAGTGGTTATTAACACTCATTCCACTTATTACCAAAAAGCATTCCCTGTTGCCACCTAACTAATTAGTAATTCAGTTCCAGACTAATATTCCATTGTTCTGCTTCTTGGGCCATTTCCATTACAACCAACATAATATTGGAGAAAGCATTTAAGCAGAGATGAAGAAAGACTCAGAAACTTGATGTGGACAGCTATTACCCTGCAAATTAATTGTTCACAGCAGTTACTCAGAGTTGATATGAAGTTATATATGGTGGACATCAAAAGTGCCTCCTATAATCACTTAATCATTTATTTTTTTTAAGTTTATTTATTTCAGTAATCTCTACAAAGAATGTGGGACTTGAACTCACAATCCTGAGATCAAGAGATGTATGCTCTTCTGACTGAGCCAGCCAGGTGCCACTTAATCGTTTCTTTTTAAAGGATAAATCCAATGAACTGCTTGAACATGCTTCACCTTACCTGTCCCATACTTTTTCAAAGATAAAATATAGCAATTTGAATATATAGTTAACCCATTGTTTACACCTGGCTTGATGATCAATTGTAGCACAGGCAACTCTGAGCTAGCTACAAAAACAAACAGAAAAACAAAAAACCAAAAATGCTCTATGAAACCATACCTGTTGCAGCTTCTTAAAATGATTTAACCTGATGTAGTTTTCAGTTATACTTTATATTAAAATGAGTTCTGGAAGTAGTCCTTTTCATTAAAAGCCAATCTACTACTTTTTTTCAAAACATAGTTTGAAAGACGATGTACAATGAGTAACACCTGACTGATTTTTGACATTCCTAATAGAAAATTAATAAAACTGAAAAAGAAATCAGTGAAATCTAAATGACTGTATATGGGGTGAGCGATGGTAAATCTCACTGACGAAGAAAACGAAAAGTAAGCGGGCCACATGATTCTTTGCCATTGTTTCAAGCCATTCTTTTCCCAAACACTTCACTCCCTTTTCCAGGATGGACAGAAAAAGTAAATGAAAGTACTCTAAGATTAATAGGTAAATTTTACTTTTTTTAAAAAAAGATTTTATTTATTTATTTGAGAGAGTGTGCACCAGAGGGAAAGGGAGAAGCAGATATCCCTCTGAGCAGGGAGCCTGAGGAGACCTGGGCTCCACCAGGACTCTGGGATCATGACCTGAGCCCAAGGCAGAAGCTTAAAGGACAGAGCCACACAGGCACCCTAGTAACTAAATTTTAGGAGGAGACTAATCCTGTAAGTAAGATACCTTCTTGCAGGCAGACAATCTGAAATTCATATGTAAATGATAATAAATTTTTCCTTATACTGACTTGATCAGAGAAAATGTAAGTAAAAACGTATATCAATACTACAGGGTCAGATCACCTTCTTGCAACGACAAGGATGAACAAGAGTTGTCAATATTCTCCACAAATGCCCTCATAAGCCATACAGTCTACCCTTTTATGATGAAAAATGGCATATATCTACTTTCTCAATTGATATTCCACTTAAAAGGAAAGTCCTTCATTGTCAGTAATAAAAAAAAAAGTATGTTATATAACCTGTGTTTCATAAATTAGTAAGATTGAAAAAATTAGAATTTGTAACTTATGCGATATCTTCTTTAACAAATAGCTGAAGAATATAAATGAAATAGAACAAGGCATAGTTAAAATTTAAACCAAAAAGGAAACTCACAAAAGTCCAATAAAAATAAAAACGCAGCTTCCTAAAAATATACTTTTCATTAACATAATCTCCACAAATCTATCCCTTCACTTTCTGCAATTTCTTTGCATATTATTTTCTTCTGATTTCCATAGAAACAGCACACGTTATCTCATGCTAAGATAATTGTTGTCTCACATTGGCTTTGCTCACTTGTTGATTTTCCATCGACTTTCCATCTGGCCAAAACCAGTATTTTCATAAAACTTTAGAGCTTACGTTTTGCACTTCTCAACAATATCTTGCATTCCCATGATTTAGTGAGTTTCAGTCAAAGGACAAGAGAAAAGGGTATTCGGGTTCAAGTAAAAAGAAACAATGGATTTGAGATGACTCACACTGCATTTAAAAAAAACCCATTAAATTTAATGACAGTTTATGAAGAACTGAATCATATCTAAAAATGTGAAATATAAACATTTACAGCATAGACAACTGTTTCAAAACTTCAACCCTTCCATTGGCCCTCCCATCAGTAATGAATGGTCTAGGACCACTCTTCTCAACTCTGCCTCCCAAAAACCCAGAGTAAATATGATGCTAAATAATTATGTGTATTAATCATCACAACAAACCTATTACTCCTACTTTATATTAAAAAAAAACCAGACTCAGAAATAGGTGTTAAATAACTTTCCCCAAAGTTGCGTTTCTAATTCTAAATCTTTACATAATACCACCTTCAATCTCATATTTCTTCCTGCTTCTCATTCATTCATCAACTCTTCATCTCACGAACCCATAAACCTTCTTTTACTTTCATTCCTTTGAGTTCCCCCCAAACTCAGCTGTCTCTACAGGTGCTGCTGCCACCCTAAAACTTCTGTAGTACAGATTTCCCTTTGCCATAAGGGGGAGAGTATGTGGACCTGAGTTCTATGTACTAGCATCAATCATTTCTCTTCTTGCGTTGTTTTTTTCCATTTCTAAAGATAAAATCAATATATCTTTTGAAGTAGTTCTGATACCCTGATAAATTAAGTTTACAGTAAAGAAAGAGAATTATACGACTTTCTTTTCTGAAGTGTGTGATATAATACTGAACTCTATCCAAAGTATCTTTGCCACTCATGTCAATATCTGTGCCATAATCTGTGGATTCAGAAATACAGGTAAAATGTTGGTCCCAGAGTTTACTGAAATTTTTTCCTAAAAAAAAAGAAAAAAGCCAACTGTACTCGTTGCTGAACCAAACACCTATCAAAATTCAACTAAAAACATGAAATCATTTTTTAAAACCTGACTCAATATTTGACTAGAAAAAATAAAAGGCTAGAGAAAATTTATGAAAGATAAATATTTTAGAGTCCTTGGAGGATTAATTTTCCAATTTTAAGTTCTTACCTATAACTAACACAGAAATTATTTTCAAATTATCATTTGAAGCCTCTTGTAAATAAAAGCCTTACAAAGAATTGTCATTTCATTTTCCTTGGCTGTATCATTGTGAAACCTGAAAATATTAATGGACCACCCAGGAAAACCTCAGGCAGATCTGTCAAATAAATGTATATTTAAAGCAGGTTGTCAAAGATAAAGCCCTGAAAGAGACCCAGGCATCAGACCTGTATGTTTCCATATTACGCAAGAATTAATGGACATAAAAGGACAAATACATCAAGGTTAATCTGCAGAATGATTTGGGGAAACAGATTTATCTCATTCCCAGTCTCAGTCCTTTTTAATGATACCACTGCTTTGTAATTTGAAAAGGGAAGAATCCAGTGGCATTTGTTTTTATGATAAAGTGGAGAATAGGTCGTTAGAGTGCTTGCCTATATGGAGCTTATAATGCTGACACAGTGTATTTGCAAAATTCACATCTACAGTCTTTTATTGAAAAAAAATAATAAAGCCAACTAGATAATTGTCATTAATAAGTAGGTTCCCAGACTTTACAAAAGAGGTTCATATTCAGATGATCTATACAATGAGATTTTAAGTCAGAAGGTAAATTAGTGACACACGTAATAATTGGTTGGGTTGTAATAATTAACCCAGCCACAATCAACACAAACATCAACCTAATACTATTTTTTTCCCCCTGGTTCTGGTCCTTCCATCATTTATGGCTTTGACAAAACTTTAGAATAGCGAAGTTCTGAGGATCATTCTATCAGAAAAGGAGGAAATAATGAAAAGGGAAGAGAAACTGAGTGTTGATAGAATAATCTCCCCAAAGTGCAGAATAGCAGGCAAGAAAGAGCACAGTTTGAAGAGTTAGCCAAGGAAAGCATAGGATGAATCAAAATAACCTTAGGAGGAAAGCAAAAAATTTGGAGAAGCTTAAGATAACTGCACAGAGCCATGTACTAAAATCTTCTGCAGAAGATAGACCTAAATTCCAGAAGAGGTTTGAGAAATTATGGGATATTCTTCATAGGGGAAAAAAAATGATAGAAAACCAACAAGGGAGGAATAAAAGAATGTGACAAGTGTAAGCTAAATTGGTTGTTAATTACTAAGATTTTGTGATTTTTTTAGAATTCCTTCAAATAATTATAAAATTCAATGGTTGGTTGTGCTGGCAAAGGGTTGAAATAGCTCAGATGAAGTATCAGTGGATTTGAGGAGGGATTATGAAATTTTCATGTTCCACGGGTCATCAGTGAGGATGCTGCAGTCATCAAGATGATAAAATATGGCCAGGAAGAAATGAACATTTGACACAGATATGGAACCCCTTGGGAAAGAGATTAGGAAAGAACGGGATGAGTCAATTCAAGAGGAAATTTAATTTTGAAAGTTTTAGTAATGTGAAGTCTACAAATTAACAGGCAATAAGATTAGGTAAATTTCTCTACCTCTCACTTTAAGCTAAGGTGGTATTAGAGGACTCTTCACTTAAGCTCTTACTGTATTGGCAATGGTATTAGCAGAGTTAAGGGTAATCGTGGCTGTCAACTTGAGTATTGTATGAATAATGACCCAATCCTGAAAATCTGGGTGAAGGACTTGAGTTGTGTTCTCATGACGCATTATGGCTATTCAATAAAAATACTGGGAGGGCATCCTGATAAGAATGAAGGTAATTAAATAACTTATGAAGATCATTAATTACTGTGTTAGGGCCATCCTCCTATGTATGTCTTCCCTTGGTGACATCAGTAGGAATAAAGGAAGAAGGGGAAAGGAGAAAGTGGAAGGCGTAAGGAAGGAGTTTCACAACAGAAAGGAGTTTCTGATGACAAAACTGAAGGCTTCTCAAAGGGTCAGATGGAGGGAGGTGTAGGAATGGGCAAGAATAGGAAAGACATGGGTAGAGTTAAGTCTAGAAATGGATAAAGACACAGTGAAGGAGAGAGTCAGATAAGAAGTTTGGAGCTAAGGAGCACTAGCAGTTACCTCTTGGAAGTTGATTCATTTTTGTTTTGTTTTTATTTTTTAACATGTTATTTATGTATGTATGTATATATGTATTTAAAGAGAGAGAGCATAAGGAGGAGGGAGGAGCAGAGGGGGAGAGAGAGAGAGAGAGAGAATCTCAAGCAGACTCTGTGCTGAGTGCAGAGCCCGACGTGGGACTCGATCTCATGACCCGAGATCATGACCTGAGCTGAAACCAAGAGCTGGATGCTCAACTGACTGAGCCACCCTGGCACCGCTGATTCATTTTTACTATAAAATTTGACAGTATTTGCTTAGAATTTATAAAAAATCAATTGGTAATGTTTGATAAAGCATTTAAATTTTGCAATATTTCAAACTGATCAGAAAAAACAGTAAGCTACTTCCTGCAAAAGAGAATTTTTTTTTGTGAAAATACAGTCTTGATTCTGTTACTGAAAATACTTGTATAAAACCAAATCATTAAGTTTATAGAGTGAATAAATACTTTTCCTCTCTCTCTCTCTCTCACAGACACACACACAGAAAATTAATAAATATTTCAATAGTCATGATTCTCAGGAGGAATCTTGTGTCTATAGGGATATATGAAAAGTTGATTGAAATGTTTCTTTATTTACCAACTGCATCACACTACATTTATAAACATTACATTACATGTAATGTGTTCCAGCTTTGATGATGCCCCTATCAAACCACTTTAGAATCAGAAAGTGTGAACTTTATTTAAATAGGTTAGTTCAGCTTCAATGGTGCTATGATTTTTCTTTGTGACATTTCTTGCAAATTATCACCTTTTTCTGAGACATGTAGATTGGTATCCAGAGTTCACTTCCTAAGAATGGTGGTTGGAGTGTGATGATGGGAAGCAGAGAGAACAGTCCTGGAAATATCAACTAAATTCAATGAAATGGACAGCAGATGCTACATATGAAAAAGCTTCAGAAATTATTTCGGTAGTTTCTAGTGTCTTATTTCTAAAGAAAAAAGCCTTGGTTTTCCCAAAAATATTACCAAAGTGTCAATATCCAGTTCCAGCTTCTCTAGTACTGTTCAATTTTCTAAAAATCTAAAACTACTCTAAAAGATAAACTCCATTAATTTAAAAAAATACATAGAAATAAATGATCCCCCAGATTGTATATATTTCTTTTTATAAATCAACAAGTAGTTCTGAAAATGGTTAATTAATTATAATTTACAGAAATCATTATATAAACATGTTTCCTCTATAGTTTTCATTAGGACTGGGTATTTAGAAAGAAGCAGAAAAGATTTTTGTTTTACAATATTTTCCAAAAGAGTTTTCAGGTTCCACTGAATATTATAACCTATCTTTTTTCTTATTTAAAATTTAAGACATTTATTGAAATTGGTCCAAGCTAACAGACATCACTTCACATGGCTTTTGGTATTTTCTGAGCAATATATTTAAGAGAATGAATGGTATTTATTGCTCATCCCACGAGACAAACATGATTCCACTTTTGTGTTTTTGGTCAGAAAGTCAGATGATTTATGAGAAGATGCTGCATTCTTATCCAGTCTTTTTTTTTTCTAAATTCAATTAGCTGGGCACATAGGTGGCTCAGTTGTTAAGCGTCTGCCTTCAGCTCAGGTCATGAACCCAGGGTCCTGGGATCGAGTCTTAAATCGGGGTCCCTGCTCAGGGGGGCCTCTGCTTCTCCCTCTGCCCCTCCCCCCTGCTCGTGCTCTCTCCCTCCTGCACACACACTCTCTCTCTCAAATAAATACAATCTTTAAAAAAATAAATTCAATTACCTAGCATATACTACATCATATTTCAGATGTACTGCTCAGTAATTCATCAGCTGCGTATAACACCCACTGCACATCACATCCCGTGCCCTCCTTAATGCCCATCACCCAGTTACCCCATCCCCCCACACACCTCCATAAGAGTCTCTCGTGGTTTTTCTCCTTCTCTGATGACTTCCCATTCACTTTCCCCTCCCTTCCCCTATGATCTTCTGTGTGGTTTCTTATATTCCACAAATGAGTGAAACCATATGATAATTGTCTTTCTCTGATTGACTTATTTCGCTCAGCATAATACCCTTCCAGTTCCATCCACATAGATGTAAATGATAAGTATTCATCCTTTTGGATGGCTAAGTAATATTCTAGTGTATACACACACACACACACACACACACAACTTGTTCTTTATCCATTCATCTATTGATGGACATCTTGGCTCTTTCCACAGTTTGGACATCACTACTATAGACATTGGGTGCAGGTGCCCCTTCAGATCACTGCATTTGTATCTTTGGGGTAAATACCCAGTAGTGCAATTTCTGGTTTATGCAGTAGCTCTATTTTTAACTTCTTGAGGAAACTCCATAATGTTTTCCAGAGTGGCTGTACCAGCTTGCATTCCCACCAGCAGTGTAAGAGGGTTCCCCTTTCTCCACATCCTTGCCAACATTTGTTGTTTCCTGTCTTGTTAATTTTAGCCATTCTGACTGGTGTAAAGTGGTATCTCATTGTGGTTTTGGTTTGTATTTCCCTGAAGCCAAGTAATGTGGAGCATTTTCTCATGTGTCTGTTGGTCATTTGTATGTCTTCTTTGGAGAAATGTCTGTTCATGTCTTCTGCCCATTTCTTGACTAGATTATTTGTTTTTTGGGTGTTGAGTTTGAGAAGTTCTTTATAGGTCTTGGATACTGGGGTTATGGGTTATGGGTTTGTTCAGGTTTTCTATTTCTTCCTGTCTCTAGTTTGGTAGTTTGTAAGTTTCCAGGAATGCATCCATTTCTTCCACATTGTCTAATTTGTTGGCATATAAGTGCTCATGATATGTTCTTAAAATTGTTTTTATTTCCTTGATGTTGGTCGTGATCTCTCCTCTTTCATTCATGATTTTACTAATTTGGGTCCTCTCTTTTCTTTTTGATAAGTCTGGCCTGGGGTTTATCAATCTTATTAATTCTTTCAAAGAACAAGCTTCTAGTTTCATTGATCTGTTCCATTGTTCTTTTGGTTTGTATTTCATTGACTTCTGCTCTAATCTTTATTATTTCTCTTCTCCTGCTTGGTTTAGGCTTTATCTGCTTTTCTTTTCCATCTCCTTTAGCTGTAAGGTCAGCTTGTGTTATTTGAGACTTTTTTTGGGAAAGGCTTGTATTGCTGTGTACTTCCCTCTTTGACCGCCTTTGCCGTAACCCAAAGATTTTGAACAGCTGTATTTTCATTTTCATTGGTTTCCATGAATTTTTTATATTCTTCCTTAATTTCCTGGTTGACCCATTCATTCTTTAGTAGGATGCTCTTTAACCTCCAAGTGTTTGAGTTCCTTCCAAATTTCCTCTTATCGTTGAGTTCAAGTTCTTATTGATGTTGAGGCACCATTAATGCAAGTACCTCGAAAAAGAAAATTAAGACTCCACTAAAAACATCTTGTAAAAGAGAATTCTGCTGGGTAGCATGGAAATGCCTCAAATGATATTGTTGGTTCGTTTGTTTTTTTCCTAAACGAAACTGTTGCCTACATCTAGGACTTAATGATGGCAAGGCAAAGGAAGAAAGGAAATTTGTGCCAAGAAATAATCTAAGTTGCTTGTGCTTATGAGCACTTATCTGCCTTTTTTCAAATACCTTGCTTCCAAAAATCATTGATTGTGATTACCAAAGAGACGAGAATGTAAAAGTATGGTGACAATACTGCATAATTTCATAATCAAGAATGTCAGTAACTGGCTCTGGAATATATTATCATAGGAACTTCATATCACATGCATTTTTTAGTGGCTTAATTTTAATTTTTAAGCAATTAAATACAAAATAATGTAAAGCATTCAAGGAATTTAAAATGTTATCTTATTGTAACATAAGGGTTCTTTAACTAATCCTTTAAAATATTATAATTTATTAAAATATAATTCACATTTGGTATGGGACTTAAACACCCTCAGAAAAAAATGGATTTTTCCTTAAAATATTCTGCAGTTTTTACTAATATTTTGTCTTTCCTTTAACAGTGGTGGTGGAAGGAATACTTGTTTGTTTTTACCTACAATGTAAACCTTACAGGGAAATATTTTATTATTTGTGTAAATTATTCAGAGAGTACTTTATGAGTAGCTATGTGAAACTTCTCAAACAGGGTTCTGTTACATGAAATCTTGGAATACACGCCAGGTGTATGTGAATAAGCTCTTACAGCACAAACAAAGCAGATTTAATTGGAACACCAAACTTATTCAAAGATTTACAGAGGAAAGGTTAGTTAAAATACTTCGTAAAAAGCTCTTGATGGATCTTTTCAGGTAATAAAAATGTGGTACTCTTTGGAGAAAAATGCAAAGATCAACACGATTTTTTAAGTGTAAATATAAAAGTGTAAAGAAATTGTATTCTTAAAGCAGGCCACTTCTGACCCCAGACCAAGCCCCTGGCTGTCCTTACAGGTAGGTAGGGAGAACACTTGAGAAACTCAGCTCTAATTTAAGTGGATAACAGTATGCTGATATGGTAAGAATAACGTTACTGTTACCCTGTCCCCACAACGAAACCTGAAAAAAAGTGAGATCACAGCATCTAGCATTAAGAAAGGATGATAAAAGTGAATTCACTCATTCAATCATTGATGCTTGCACCCACTGCACAGGCATTGAGAGGCGACTATGTGTCTTAAAGAGTCAGTAATGAACAAAATAATCTCTGCTTCTCTTTCCATGGAATTTACATTATATATGGCAAATGCTTGGCATAAATGGACTTAGCCACAGAAGACTTTCAGGCAATGAAATAGCACTTCAGAATATAATTATATAGCCTGGGAAGACTGATGCTTTCTTTTTCTGCTTGTACACATGTGATGCACAGACTCAGCTACACCCAGAAACCCATCATTTCTGAACAAAGCAGCCGAGAGGCTACAAACTGAAACCCACTACCTCCTGGGGCTCAGGTTTTTCCTATTGCTAGCTATACATTCCATAATTTATGAGCAATGGTATACTGGGAAATAGTTAATAACTCGCTCTCTGGAAAAGAGTACAGAGCTACAGATACGGATATATACGGACAGAAGTTTATCATAAGTTGTACTAATATAAACAATGAGTAGCACATAATTTATAATTAATAATGAAATGTAAATACTCACCATTGTCCTTCCCTATAGCCAATTAATTCTCAGGAAATGTTTCATTTGATTTTTGTCCAACTCTTGTATTTGTTGCCCACTTACAGTTTCAACTGATGAGTGTATTTGCAGCATGAATGGTGCTTAATATTTTGTGTCCTTTAATGAGTACAATGAAAGTGAAACAATGAAGACTTAAGTTAAAACTCTGCTCATTTGTTAATTCTGTGAGCCACATTTTTATTGAGAAAGGAAACAGTTCCCAAAGACTAACTTTACTGTGTGTGCCATACACAGTGCGCCAGCCACAGACATCACACGCCGTCAAGTTTAACCTACATTATTAACATTTTCCCTATCACTTTCCGGACCAACAACACAACACCTTCCCTCCTATTTCAAGCTACCAGAATGGTGCCACTGAACGCACAGCCGGGAAGAGATGTGCAGTAGCCTACCATTCGTAGTATTTCTACCATATGGATTGACACAATCCATAAATAACCTCAAGTCACAGGTGTGAGAAAACGACTCAAAAATTAGAAAGCGGTGACTTTTGAGTATTTATTAATATCTTAATATAATTGTACATTTATATAATTTAATTTTTAATAATGGTTAACCAATGGCTTGCAAAATTCCTGAAAACGTAACATTCAGTTTTTGTGAGCAGCTGTGATTCAGCTTCGGCACAGAGGAGCTTATGAGCTTCTCATATCCATATGTCTCTTGATGTGCTAGGAACATTCCAGATTTTAGCACTGAAAGCCCCACATTCCAAGAAACAGGTCAGTCTGAGGCAATTTGGGTCTCTTGGTTACCCTAATCCATACACTCTCCCAAATATTTCTGCAACTGCCTAGTTGCTGATAGAGCTGGAATCTTTCTCGGAACCTAGGGCTCTTGCAATGACCTTTCTTCTTCAGAGTCCTTGCCCTCTGTTCCAGGTGTGGGCCAGGAGACAGACTTCATAAAATAAACAACTGCCATGGTTCCAGTCACTGTGAGACTGAATAGCACAGTGGCATTCACACTTCGAATGTGTTGTAATTCAGCTACGTGCCCCCTAAACGCATTATCTTCTTTTGCTTTACTGTAAGCAGGCCTTTGGGATCATTAAGCTCTCTTTTCTTCACATAATGGGGGCTCCCAATATTTACTTCAAAGAGTAACTCTGAAGATTAAATGAGATTATGTTCACACAATGCCTAATTTAGATGTTCAATTATTAGTAATAGTGTTCTTGTAAGTAGCCCTAGTCCCTTTTTAAACCAACCATCTGCTTTCCCTGGTGGTCCCTGCAGAGAGCCAGCCTGCCTGCTAGCCTATGAGTTTATGTGAGCCTGTCTCCGTCACATCTAAGGAAATGAGTCCTATCCCTGGCACTTCACACAGGAGCAGTATCAGCCATGACCTTGTACAATGATTCAGTCCTTGGTTCTATACCTTTTGTCTAAGCCAGTTCTAAGCATAGCTAATTCTTAGAGTCTACCTCTTTGAACCACATTTTACTTCAAGTCATTCATCTCAACAGTTGTTTTTCAAATTTAACTCACATTCACATCCAGGAAGAATATGAGACTGTTCCTTGCCAGGGTGACAAATACTTCCCAGTCTGGTGCTA
The DNA here is from genome assembly GCF_017311325.1 of Ursus maritimus. Lineage (NCBI taxonomy): Eukaryota > Metazoa > Chordata > Mammalia > Carnivora > Ursidae > Ursus > Ursus maritimus. The sequence continues at coordinate 69,906,035 of NW_024426663.1, forward strand.
TCACGTTGGCTGGAAATCAAAACTAGGAAGAGGAGTACAGAATGTGAGGAGTGCAGAGTTCTTCAGATTTCTTAGGAAATTGTTTATAGAGCTAACTTGACAGATGATCTAAAAGATAAGCCAATGCTCTGGAGTAGAGGCCAGCAAACCTGGGCAGCTCACAGTCTGCTTTTGTAAATAAAATTTTATTGGAACACAGCCTTGCTCATTTATTTACATATTGTCAAGAGCTGCTTTTGTACCTTAATGGCATAAAAAATTTGGGTAGTTGTGACAGAGACCGTGAAGCCTGTGAAGTGTAAAATATTTACCCCCTACCCTTTTTAAAGAGAAAAAGGTTGACAATCCTTATTCTGGTATCTAAATGAGGAAATACTTTTATAGTTTCACCTGGCCAGGGGCGACCAGGGAAGAAGGGAACACGGATCTCTAGGTGCTCCTATACTTTCAAATAAATAAGAGGAGATGCTTACTTCTTCCCCCAAATAAAGCCACAAGTGCTTTGCTCTGAATGCATTTACCTAAAATGACTGAAGACCAAGACTATGGCTATTGTTTGTTTTGACCAAATTTCCTAAAACAAAAGCTGGAGAGAGTCCTAAGAGCCTGTATTGTCAGATACTGATATGTTTATTCTAAAAATGCAGGGATTATTTTTGTTTGCCACGCAGCTTTCTGAATACCATCATCATTTTCCAAAAATTATACCTAAATTCTCTGACAGTGAAAGACTAGCAACTTTCATCACCCTGGGCCAAAATTAAATTTGCTCTTTCATGAAAAAAAAATTATCTTTTGTGTAGAGAAGTAATCATGAGTATATGTTAAGAAATTCTTAGCAGAGGCTGGGATTTATGTAACAAAATCAAGTATAATTTGTCACTCAAAGAAATGTGTTAATTACGCCGTTATTCTTTCATTGTGCATCTTTGGAAAGTTGTTTAAATTGGCACCATTTCCTTTTCAGTTGTCACATTGTTTTTCTGTACACGTTTTCATAAAATAAAACCAAATCACCATGATTATTGAATTTTGTGACGTATGCTTCAAATGATATAGTAGAAAATTAGGTTAGACTGTCTGGATCCTTATTCTTCAATGGTTTGTGTGGGTAGGTTTTTTTTTTTTTTTTTTTTTTTTTTTTTTGGTTGCTTTAAACAAGATGCCACATTCTTGCCTGAAGCACTGGCAACAAAAGAAAGCTGTTAGAACTGGGAAGCTCTTCTAAGGTTAGCATATCACGCCTATTTTTTTTTTTTTTTTTAAAGGATACATAAGGTTCCAGGGTTGAATAGGTGCCCTTTAAGGGCTTTTGATTAGAAATGATGGGATTATTGAGTCAGGCTCTAGGAAGTGGCACATTTCTACATTTCAAAGAGCTAGGAGAAGAAAAAAAGGCTGGAAGAGAAGGACAGTTTACCTTATGAGCAGATCTCTTTTTCTGCTGCATTACACAAGTGTGGGAATGAGGGAAGGAGGAGCAAGTTGGCTGGGGTGTACGGCCAAGCCTGGACAACTGTGCATAAGTAGCCCTCACCACTGACTCCCTTCCCAGGGCTCTACTGCTCGCTATGGGCTTCGTCTTCCCACCACGCGTACGCACACAAACACACGCACACATGCTGAGTCATTCATGGCTTCAAAAAAATGCAAAGTAACATAACAGTAGTCACCCCACAAGTCAGTTTGATTTCAGTGTAGTAAATGACAAGGGGATTTGCTACTGGCATCTGAAACCCACAGCGAGGGCAAGGGTTGTTGGAAAGCTCCAGTTTACAGCTGACTGGTCAGAAGCCCAAGCTGCTAAATGGTGTCTGAAGTGTCTGTGGGGGGGCAGTCTGGTAGGACTGAACCCTTAGCCTAAGGGATCTGATACAAGTAGACAGTGTCAGAAGTGAGTTGAATTATAGGACACCCAGCTAGTGTCCAAGAATTGCTTGGTGTTGTGGAGGAAACGAACCCCAACCCTCACTGGAATTGGTTCCAGAACACTCTAAAGATTTGGTTAAGATGTAATCTCAGAGCCTATGAGTGAGAGAAAGAATACATGAAGTAGGGAAGAAAGGGAAGGAATCCGTGAAGTGGCCTCAAGGCTCCATATTGGCTGTGGCTTCACAGTAAGCTACTTTCTAAACAAAGGTGTCCACTCAGTGATAAAGGACATCTCTGGACAAACTCCACAGGGAAACTGTACTTTAAAGAAGTTTTTCAAAGGGAAGAAAAAGAAAGATCGTGTTTATGTGCACAGCTCCTTGGAATGTTCTGTTTTCTCCATAGGAAATTAGTTACCCCCAACACCAAAGTGTATCATCCAGCCACTGTGGTGGCTTATTGTAAAGCTGGATCTCAAATCCAGTATATAGTATTTTGTCTGAGTCCAGAAGGGGCAATATGTAAGAGCTTTGACTTAGCGGACAGTGGTAGCTGAGCTGGGCAAACATGCACGGAATCCGGAGACCACGGCTATAACCGAGGCTAAGCAAAGTGCTGAGTGTTCAAAGGCAGCGGAGGCCAAGAGAATCTCAAAAGACACTTCACACTTATGCTCTCCCTGCCTCCTTAGAAAACGGAGAGCAACTATGCACTCGGACAAACGCCATTATGAGTCCGCCTTGGTATGACAGACACAATGTTAGCATTGTTCCCAACTTATCTCACACACTTCCAGAGAGCCATGGAGGAGATCTAAAAAATTTCCTGGGCCCTTTCCTGTTGTGGAAATTGAGATTTCCTAGCGTGTGACTATTGAGAATCAAAAGACCCTGCATCAGAAGAAATGTGAACTCCAGAACTTGGCTCAGTTCCGAATAAAACTAGTTCTGGTGTAAAAAGTAACTCTAATTATACCTGTGCTTATCTTGAGTTGCAAATGTAAATTTAAACTTGCTTTAGATACAAATAAACCCAAACAAAAAAAATAACCCAAACAAAAAACCCAAACAAAGTAGAATGCAAATCAATGGCCATTGTGTGCCAAATGGATGGCAGAAGTTATATAACAGCAGTTCTCATGAGAGAAGCTGGAACATCAGGGAGAGTTAATAAAGATGGTGTGAATAAAATCAGGCCTCAAGGAATAGCAGAATTTTGAGAAGCAGAGAGGAGCTCTGAAAGCATACCCAGAAAGGGTAAAGGAAGGCAAGCAAGAAATATTTTGGCAGTGGGTCTGATGTAGTCGTGAATGCAACGGTGAGATGAGCCCAGATCATACGGCTTTGATGGCCAGACATAAACAAGTGTTATCACAGACACATAAGGAAAAAACCCACTATCTGAACCAAGGGAGTAACATGAACCAAGGTAAGCTAGAGGAGGAATGATCAAGTGGCCACAATAGGGTCTGTTAGCAGTAGAAATAGAAAGAAAAGTGACAATGGCAATATTCCAGACATGAAATACTAAGTGTCTGAATCACACGTGAGGACAGAGGAGTGGGTAAGACTAGAACGTTAGAACCAAGTACATTACACTTGAGGACCGTACTTGACAGGGGGTCAACCATGGGAATACTTCAAAGATGAGTGAATTGTGGGAACGAGTGACCAGGTCATTGCTGGCTCAAACCAGAGAATAAAGAATGCCAGGGAGGATGTTTTGAGAAAAACATGAGAGTAAGTTCAGTTTTTGGCTTACTGAATTGGAAAAAATTGTAAGACATATTAGGAGAAATGCCACAGTGGATGATGTGGACGACAGTATAACTGGAGAAAGGAAGAAATGAGGTCATGATTAAGATTCAGTCGTTCATACTCCATCACATGAACAAAAGAAGTCAGTAGAGAACAGCAGTGCCTGAGGGACGGCTAGGATGATAAAAGTGATATATTAAACCTGAAAATTGTCTGTTAAATAAATTTGAAAAAATGGTCCTAATAGCATCGTAATGGACTGAATGTTTGTGTTCCCCTGAAATTCGCATGTTGAAATGCTCACCCTCAATGTGATGGTTCCTGAAAGCAGGCCTCTTGGGAGGTGTTTAAGTTTTGATGAGGTCACAAGGGTGGTACCCTTATGATGGGGTTAGTGCTCCTATAAGAAAAGGAAGAAACCAGAGAACTCTCCAAAAGCATGCCCTGATCATAGGCCATATGAGCACACAGAGAGAAGGCAACTGTCTACAAGTCATGAAGCCACTCTTCCCAGGCAATGCTCGTACCCTGACCTTGGATTTCCTAGCCTCCAGAATTGTGAGAAATAATTTCTGTTGTTTTAGCCATCCATGCTAAGGTATTTTATCATAGCAGTCTAAACGGACTAAAACAAGCATTTCCTGGGGGCACCTGGGTGGCTCAGTCAGTTAAGCATCTGCCTTCAGCTCAGGTCATGATCCCAGGGTCCTGGGATCAAGTCCTGCATCAGGCTCCCTGCTTAGTGAGGAGACTGCTTCTCCTTCTAACCTTCCCCCGCTCATGATCTCTCTCTCTCTCTCTCTCTCTCTCTCTCTCTCACTTTCTCTCAAATAAATACAATCTTTAAAAATAAATAAGTAAAACAAGCATTTCCTTTCACTTGCAATCTGAATCCTTCCCACCTTTTTTTTTTGTTTTTTGAAGAATCTTATTACTTGATTATTAACATTGTTTCTAGAAAAAAACAACAACATTCCCTTGCTTAGGTCCTAAGAATACGCATTTTATGTCTTACCCAAACAAGCAAACAAAAGAAAACAAAAACAAACAAACAAAACCTAAACAATATTTAGTAGCTAAACTTTACAGAATAATATTCTGAAAATTTTACAGTTGTGTAGTTTTTGTTGTACATAACAATAATTTTTCCCCCTTTCACTTCTCTTCAGAGCAGTCACATTTTTGTTCTTGGATAATCTCTGGGTTTCCCTAGAATCTGAAAACAATATTTGGTGTACTGGGATGTCCCCAGCATGGCTACATAATTTCGAGGGAGAAGGGAACGATTCAACGACAGAGAGAAAGGGAACTAGGTTTCAAGAGTGATGGAGAATTAAGAAGGTTCTTGGAAGAGCAGCTACCTTCAAAAAAATTCCTTCACTGCACCAGACAACAGAGGGTGCCCATGAGGGAGTGAGTCTCAGCTAGCTGCAGTCCCAACACAATGCCCCTACCCTTGGGAGCCACAGCCAAGGGCCAGCAGTCTGGCTTGGCGGTGAGGAAGCAGGGGTTCGGATGTATGCGGCTGCCGTCTTTGGGAGACACTGACTCAGCCTGATCATCAGTGACCATCATGGACGGAACAACAGAAGTTCTTCCCCCAAACTTCCTGTGTTACTTAGCTCCAAGCTTTGTGTTGGGAAAGGGTCCCCAGGAAACTACGAACGTTGGGTGTTCCGCCCAGTGTGACGAGAGGGATGTGAGCTAGGTTAAATGTGAGTTAGCCAAGTAAACAAAAAGTCCACAGACTAGCACTACCTTCTCTTACAGCAGCACGCCCCAGGGTCGTGAAAGAAAGACGGGAAATGACGAGACAAACCCGACTGCCCAGCATCTTGCTTTTCACAGAGATTTCTAGACCTGATATTTAAATTTAAGTATTATTTTGTAACAGGTTATTTTCCTGAAGAGGTGACGAGTAAACAGCTTTTTATAGGTGTGAGGAATATACCTATTATGATGTAAACTTTCAAAACTCATTGTTTTACTGTAATGCCACCTTACAGCTGCCAGTCACACTACGGATACCCACTACAGCTATGTCACTCCCATGTTTTTAGAAACTAAGCCAAATCATAGCTTGTAACTCTTGAAATATTAGAGACTCAGAAGAGCACAGAAATGCAAAAGAAACCAAATCTACATAAACAAACTTATACAGAAGTACTAGGAACCTGTCCTGTGAAACTATACTAAGGGAACCCCCATATTCTCCTTTGATTTGGGTTCATTAACAGGCATCCCTTTCTAGAGAACATTAAAGACGCACAGTACAGTAGGCCCCATTATAAAAGGATGAGTTAATGTACTTGGCTCCATTTTTCCCCCTAATTTCATGTGAAAATATGCCACTTAATACTTAACGCTTATTTAAAATACTAAATTTTGTCTATTTTGTTGCCTTCTCTTAAACATCACCAAATTAGAGTTTCAAAACATTATGTATTTATTATATAGAAATGGTCAAATAAGCCAGCTTATGAGAAAACTTGTGTTTTAATTATAGGTGAAGCATAATAGAAATCATGGATGTATTTGAGGCTAAGTATTTATTTTATTGTTAACTACTCAAATCCAAGACAGGGTATATTAAAGTTAAAATCTCTGTCCACCTATTTTAAACTCCTTTTTTTTTTTCTTTGCAGTAGAGCAAGCAAAGTTTAGCAAACCATTTTTCTATGTAACAACCAACACGCTACATTTCTTTCTCTAACATTTGTGTTAAGACTGAGATTGTTGCTATAACAAGAATTCTATCCCTTTGTCTTCTCATGGTGCCATTATCTCATACATACCGTCTTTATTAATGTAACAATCATACAATAGCATCTGGCTGCAAAGGGGTTCCCAAAGGGCAGACAACTCTTTTTCAATAAAAATTATACATTTTTAAATAATTTTTATGGCAGCAGGCCCCAATCCACATATATAAGGACTCCCATTCACTAGTGGATAGAGGCAGTTAAATTTTCAGAGGCAAGTGAATAACAGGTATTAGCATTTCTTCATTGTGAAAGATACATACTGCATATTAAAAATTGATAAATGTGATAACAGGATGGAGATAAAAGAACTATACAGGAAAAGAAATCTATTCTCTGACCTTCAAACATTGGATTTGTTGTACTTCTATTGTATTTTCTAAAATTTCTTAGCAAGACTGTAGATCGTGAACTATGGGATGGAATGTGAATCTTCTATTGCTTTCTGGGCTTCTAATGCATACCACGTTGAGATCAGTAAATGTTCCTTTCTGACGGCCAAATACAGACGTTTTGGCAAGGTGACGTTACTTACTGGTGGAAAAACCAAAAATATTTCCTGAACATCTATTATTCTTCAAGAAGAGTGTATAATGAGTCTATGAAAGACAAGAGCTGGTTTCACTAAATCTTGATTTTAGTACTTTTATGTTTTTGAAGATTCTAACAACTTTATTCTTGGTTATAATTACTATATATCTATGTTTTAGCTTTAAATCATTATTTTTAAGCCAAAGGGACACAGCTTGTTTCCCTTTCTTGTATCAGTTCTTCTACTTTCCTTCCTTCCTTTCTTTTTGGAAGTAATGCACATTTTAGATCTTAAAGCAATGACTTTCTTTGATTTTCCTCAGTTTATTTTGTGGGGCTATTTAAGGAAGATAAATGATCCTTGGGTCACTGTTGTTCAGCAAATCAGTGGAGGCAGATAGTTACAAAGTCCTAGGGAACTGACCAGGTGTAAATCCAAAGGGCTTATAATATATTTTTGCCCAAGAGCACTGAAAAGGCAATGACCAAAATGTAAAAGTAACGTATTTAAATGAAAATAATAAGTTTTTGATTTTATGAGTTAGTTCTGCTCAGGGTGAAGGAATAACTTGAAAATGATTTCATGCAGTGCCTCTCCCTGTCAGATAGCCTGACAGGTTTTCTCTTTTCATCATCATATTCCTTCAGTAGGTAATAACCCCAAAATTCACTTAAACATGATTCCTTGATGATTCTATTGAATAAACTCTGCTTTGTTTCTCTCCTCATCTATCCTTCCTGTATGTCTGTTATGTCTCATACTGATTTCACACCTTCTCTATCTCTCTCCCCCTCTCTCTGTCTCACACACACTCACACATACACACACTCCTTCAATTGTTTGTATATCAGGTACAGATCTTTAAGTTTACAAATGTGGGTATATAAAAACATTCATATTTATTTGTCTTCCTTGTAACTATGCTCTTTTTTTCCAGGAAAAGCATCTAAATTCTGGTAGTCTACTTAATGCCAAGAAGTGGGACAGGAACGTATCACTCTCATGTGGTATTTTCCTTACTTGAGCTTTGTGCCTGTCTTCCCTATTTCTGAGCCCCTGAAGAAGAAACTGGAAATGTCTCATATTGCTTTTTTAAATGGACAGTAATGTAGCTAATTTTATGAAAACTGTAGTATCTTGATGCCAAAACACAGACAGCAAATCACAACAAAACAAAAATAACAAAAACAAACAAAAAACAATGTTGGCCAATTTTACCTGTGAATTTTTATGCAAAAAATCCTAAATAAAGTATTAGCAAGCTGAATTCAAAAATATATAAAAATAGTTAGGGTAAATCATTACCAAGTATAATTTAACCATAGGTATATAATAGCTATTTTAACCTTGAGCAATCCCTTTAAGTAATTCACCAAACTGAGCCATAAAAAAGTCAAAAGTCAAATGATATTAATAAATGCATTAAAAAGTTGGTGAAAGTTTAATGATTTATGATTTGAAAGAAAAAAATCTTAGTGAATAAGGAATAAATGTAACTTTTTTTTATCAATAAAAGTTATCCGTCAAAAAAAAAAAGGGGGGGATAACACCACATATAATGGTGATAGGTAAGGAGACATCTGTTAGAAGTTAGGAGCAAGATGTGGATGCCTGCTATTATCATTCTCTTCACCACTGTACTACAAAATTCAGGTAATGCAACAAAACAAAGTAAGAGAGAGAGTTTTCAAGATTAGAAGAAACAAAAGTGCCACTGTCCACTAAATGTGCAACGTATTCATAAAAAAATACAGGAGAACCTACAGACAAATTATCACAACTAGTAAGTGACATCAACTGTGTAAGTGTATGAAAGTTTACTACACAAAATTCCATCTTTTTCCTATAAACTGGTAAGAAACATTTAGGATTAGATATTCTTAAAGTTATGATAATAAAAATAAAAACTATAGAGTAACTTAAAACTAACAAAAATCATAAAAAGAATTATTTAAAAATGTACAGAATATTATGGAAGGAGATCAAGGAATACTTAAGATATAGAAATATACTATCTTAGCAGATGGGAAAGCCGTACAATGAAGATGACAATATTCACAAAATATATCCTACCAAAATCTAAACTGACTTTCTCATAAAAATTGAAAAATTCTTCAAATTCAAAAAGCTAAAATAATGAGAATGAAGGCAGGTATCTCCTAGCAGACATCACATTTTTTATAAAGTTTTATTTAAACTAAATGGTGTTAGTTAGGATAAACAAATATACCAAAGAACAAAACAAAGAGCCTGGAAAGGGATCTATTCAGACTCAGAAGTTTTGTATATGAAAGCTAGCATTCCTGACAGTAATGCAAGGGAAGCTGGAAATAATACAACTGGATCACTATTTTGCTCTGTAAAAACAACTAACCGTGCTGCAATTATATAACCTGACATCAAAAGGGGAAGGCTAAAAGGAGCTGACTCAGTAAGTCTGGCAAACAATGTTTTCACCGGATGCTATTAGACTAGAGATAAAAAGAACCACACGTGAGCTCTGTAGTCTAGATGGTAAATTTGTTTCTCATAGGGGTAAGGGCTAGCATTTCTGAATTACTTTACATGTATACCAGGAGTGAAAAAAACAAATGATAGATATTTAGAGTCAGTTTCTCATTATCAGATAAAAAAAGCTACAAAAAAGCAAAGGGAAGGTGAGGGAGGGCAGGATGACTTCTGAGGTGAATGAAGAGTCAAGAGATGTCAGTACGAACTCATGTCTATTATATTCGCATGAGAAAACACAAAAACAAAATGAGGTGCTCTTAAAAATATCTACCCATTACTTCTAAAAAGGTGCCAACTCCCAATTACTTCTAAAAAAGAAAAACTGAACTGAAACAGATCTGAAGACAAAGCACACATAACAACTAAATGCAATCTGAGATCTTGAACTAATCTTAAAACAGAAAAAGGGCAGTAGCAGGAGAACTGATGAACTCTAAAGTCTGTAGTTTAGGGGGTAGCACTGTATCACTGTTTATTTCTCAGTTTTGATGAACGTAGCATAATTACGTAAGGTGCTAGTCTTAAGGGAAGTGAGGTGAAGGGTACACTAGAAATTTCTGTACTATCTTTGCAAATTAACCTGAAATTTAAAATTAGTTCAAATCAAACAGTTTAACAAAACAACTTAATTTCAATTTTATTCAATCCTTGCTCCTGTTTCCTTTAAAAATAAGCCACACATAATAAATGATACAAAATGTGAATCTTACTTTATCTAAGAAATTTAAGTAGAAACAACGCATCAGCAAACATAGTTACTTTCTCAAAATTAAATTTTGAAAAATACGACCTCTTCATATAATTTAATTTTCCATCAAGTGAAAAATGTGTACCTGGGCTATAAAATTCATTGTATTTTATATTTTCAAGGGAGTTTCTTAAAAAGACAACTCAATGTTTTATTTTTTTTTCTAATTAAAATATTTCTGGGGCTAACTAAAAGATCTCTTTGTATGAAGAAATAGAAATGAAAACTGTATTACAGCAGTCATTTCCTTAGTAATTTTCTTTTTTGTGTTCATTAATGTATTTTCATTTTGAGAGGAAAGCTCTTGTTTATGAAACAAGATTTGATATGGGATTTTTAAAAAATAAGACAAGACTTACACAGCTAATGCAGAGCAATAAAGAGTAAAAACTGACTTCTATCTGATTTGTCTACATTCTTTCATTTGAATTATGCATGTGTGTATGTGTGTGCATGTGCTGGGACTGTATAATAATTATGCACATTCCATGAACAGTCTGTGCGTAGATATGGGAAAGAAATAATTTGGGATTTTAATTGGTTCTCAGACTCTATAAGGCACGTAAGATCTGAACTTCATATTAACTATTAATTTCCTCTAATTCAGTCAACACCCTCTTTTGTTTTACTTTTTTTGCTTCAAATATCCATCACGTAATCATATTTTCCCATTACTTATTACAACGGAATCCCTGTCCTTGAGAAGAGTCACTCACAAAGTTCAGCATGCACTAAAGTCACAGAGAGGGCTTGTGGAATCAGTTTGCCAGGCCCCACCTTCAGATTTCCTAACCTAGTAGGTCTGATGTGGAGCCCAAGAATTTGCATTTCTAAGACCCCCGATAACAATGCTAGTGGTAGGAGATGCACACATTCTTACTATGTGTCACGTTTCTGCTTCCAGTATTAAAAGTAGGTATTTTAAACTTCTCTTTCTCTCTCCTAACATCCAGTGTAGCAAGAAAGAATTACAAGCTGGTATGTGAACCTTAATAAAGGAAACCCCATTTAAAAGGGACTTGGGAAGCCAGAAGAGGGAGCTCTAATGCACCACCACTCCTTGTCAATTGCAGACCCCAACACAGACACCTGGCATTTCCAACAGGAAGAAGCCTACTAGACTGCTCCAGTAGGAGGAAGGACGAATTTCCGAGAGGCCATCACCATCCTGAACTGCCACTTCCCTTCTGACTTTCCTTCAAAGCAGCCCTTCCCAACGTCATCTTTTTCTCTAGAAAGTAAGGTTCCTCTTCTTTGATCTCCAGACTTGCCTATGGCTTGCCAGAGCCTGCATGCTTTGAACTGCCATTCCTCTGCCATTCCTGAATAAACCCACCATGCTGGTAAAATAACTGGCTGTTTTATTTTGAAGGTCGAAAGCTACTTCCACATAATGTGTGTAATACAAATGAAATGTAGAATGAAAATAGATTTGCAAAGAAGGAGCTGGTATGTTTACAAAAGTCACTGTGTTTCCCAAGAATTCTAACACAAATTAACTACCATTTGACTGTACAGTGGTTTGTCTCTAGAAAAACCCCACATTTTGCAAATCATTATATTCCTGAGTAGAGTATAAATCAGAGAGCTCCTGAGACAGAAAGGGGGTCCTCCTATATACTGTTCTCCCACCTGGTGAACAATGAGAAACATCTGCTAGTCAGCAATTTCAAAATATCTCCATGGACATTGCTTTCTCAGTATTATATTAATTAGCTGTAATCAGAAGTAGCTTAATAAAGGAAATCTGCCATATGGAGTTTTGTATTTATATTTCTACAGGCATATCTGTGTATGAATTAGTATCACAACTGTGCTAGGGTTTCTTAAAAATTATTATTATTTTTACTGTATTTAGTGGTCTAGTAGCATGGATAAAGTCACCACATCATTACAACAATCAGAGCTACATAAAAATATTTTTGCTGTTGTTTAATGTTTTTTAAAAGGCTTTTTTTTAAAGAATAGTTTTAGTTTTATAAGAAAATTGAGAGATACAGAGATTTCCCATATATCCCCTATCCCTACACATGCATATCCTTCCTCATTACCAACATCATTTACCAGATGGTATATTTTTTCACCAAGGGTAAACCTACATTGACAAATCATCACCACCCAAAGTCCATAATTTACTCTAGTGTTCACTGTAGGTGCTGTACATTCTATGAGTTTAGACAAATGTATAATATATATGCATCATACGTAATACATACAGCATGACATATTTTTGGTGCCTTAAAAAAATATTTTTATAACTATAACATTCCACCCACTGATAGGTCATGATCCAAAAAGTCATAAAAATGTATCACAGCATAGGATTTCTAATGATTCCATAGAGGAGGAAAATTTTTTTTTTCTATCTATCTATCTATCTATCTATCTATCTATCTATCTATCTATCATCTATCTATCATTCTAGGCTCTTGGCTGAGACCACCCTGTAATAAAAAGACAGATTAACGGGAGAAAAACAAGCACAAGTTTCAGAACGTGTATGCCTCCTGTATACATGGAAGATACTCGGGAACATTGAGTAACTCCCCCAAATGGTCAGAACTACCACCTAAAATATCATCTCCAGCTAAAGACAAAAGAAATATGCTGGATGGGGAGGGGAGGCCAGTTATGGGAGTTTGCCAGGGAAAGCACAGTAAACAAGAATATTGTTTTTATACAGATTTAAGTTGATAAATGTTCATAAGAGCTTTAGTCATCATTTGGAGATTTAGTCATCATCTCCTTCCTATAAGGAAGACACCCTTACATACGGAGATTTTCTTTGTAAATGTAGGTGTCTTTTACAAACAGGTTAACTTGTACCCAGAAGCTTATTTTGGGGCGACAATTTCTGCTCCCCTGTAATTTCTCCTAAGGCCTGACAGAAATTACCAAACCCTACGTAGAAAGGTCCTCATCTAATAAAATGCAGGTGTTTCTACTTGCCAATTCCTTTAAAAAGTACATAGACTATTTATTTGCAAATGATTATGAAATCACTGGAAGTCACAAAAAAAATATTGTTTCAGATATACATTGAGTCTTACAAATAGCTCTTTCTAAAATTTATTAGTAATAGCAATCATTTTATTATCCTATCAGTACACTGACCTGTTGTTTGTCTTGTTTGCTTTTTTGGAGAATTCTTCTTTTTCTTTGTGTTTTCTTTATAAAGTTTATAACCATATAATTAAACAAAACTTCTCAGAGATGGCATTTACCAAGAATCCACATCCAATTCTTTTATATGCTATCTTAAAATCTTCTTTTAACCTTTTCAATGAATTTAAGAACAATGTATTATAATTCTCATTTTGTGGATGACGAAAAGAGCTCAAAAAAAATCAGGAGCCTCAAGTCACACAACTAGTAAACATCATTAATATATTGAACTCAGGTGCACATTGACTATAGTCGCTGTACAAATAAATAATGGAAAGTAAGTTTGGAACAAATGTTTTATTTTCTACCAAGTAACAAAAATACAGCAATTAACTTGGAACTGCAATGTCAAGTTTGGTTTACTTTCCCGTAAAGAAGCGATGTTTAGTTTCCCTAAATTCCTTGAGTCAAGATATCCAGAGAAATTGCTTCCAGAAAGGCAAAGGGGAGAGCTGTATTCTATTTCTGGTCTTCTCTTCCGTTTACCTGTTAGTCTCAAGTACATATCAATTGTTATCTTCTTTTGTTTGATGGTGTCTTATGATCTCCTACTCTTCAGGAATTCAGCAATTTCTGAATATTCTGAGCTTGGCCTAAGGGGAACGACTCTTTGATGATCTTCTGAGTCTGTCACTGGTCCTACTGTATCTCACTTGACTGGTAGGTTAGTGTTGGTTTGAGTTCACTTAGTTCCCATGTGGGAAGACACACTTAACCTACTCAAATCTTAGAATGCCATTTGCTAAAGTAAGAGGAAAATAACATTCAGCAGGTCCTTAGTTGACTTAAGAAATTAACATTAAACATTCTAGGAGGCAGAATTTATACATTCTCATTACAAAATCTTCTTCCTGCCTTTATAGTGTTCCCTCCTTCAAATCTATTAGAATTTTTCATCGCCATCTTTCTAACCAAAACTCAGGTATATTCATTCAGCTGACAGGTATAACCTACGTTTGACCCTCTTAACCTATAGTCTCACGTAAAAAAAGGGAATGGATGAGACAAAGAAAATTTCCCTCTTCCACATATGCCTAATCGTCCTGCCAAAATATGTTTTATTCAATACCCTGAGTTCAGAAGCCACTGCTGATTATATCATTACAGTATCATTTGTTTATTTGCTATTTTTTTCCCTGACTGACTTAAAATGCTGTTTCTAAAACTTTTTATTTTTTTTCTTGACAATTTCGTTCCTGATGGTTGATCTCCTAAAACAAGGCAAGTCCCACTACAGTGGGCTGTCTCTGTTCCCTAGGCTTTGAGCTACCTGGGACAACCAATTATAATTGGATCATTAACTTCTAGAAACCTATCTACCTACCTCTTTTTACTTGTTCCTCCTGCCGTCCCAGAGTCTGTATAAAACAGGCTATAATGAGCCTGATATTGCCTTGGAAAAACTCAGAAGATTAAATTCCAATTGAATCAAAATGTTAGTTACTAAGCAGTATTTCTAAAGAGGAAATGAGTGAGAATAAATCCAGGCCCCAGGTGAAAATAAATGCCAAACAGCAGAAGGCGGGAAGACTCAGATTACTCCTAATGATGACTGGTAACAGCATCAAACTGCTATTGAAGGAATGAGGTTCTTTGGTGAACAGAAGCCCAGGAAAGGAAAGAAGGAAGAATACAATTAATTCAAGAAAAGTTTCATTTAGCTATTTCCCTCCTTCATCATTCATCCCCTCTTCAAAGAGGCCCATTCCCACCTTTCTCTTTTCTTATTTTCTGTTTTATGCTTTAAATTCTCAGGTAATAGGTCTTAAGGCAGAAAACTAGGTTGAGCTGTCATGAAAGGAAGGGGAAATTTGCAAAAATGATTAGAGGCAGCTAATGAGTGACAGGAAGGGAAGTGCATAAGGAACCAACTTTCCATATGAGCTTCTTGTATTCCAGCTCAGTTCCTTCCCACTAAGAACTGTGTCTTCTGTTTCAGCCAAGGAACCCTCAGCCCTAAGAAAGCACGACTCCAAGCACATCAGCCAAAAGGCTAATTTGTTTCTCTCATATCTACGGGAAAATTTTTTTTCTTCTTATGTATAAATGCTTTCTCCAGAATCAATAAATATGACACATATGTTTTAAATAAATGCAAACCAAAAACAACATGTTTTTCATAGCTTAAAAAATTCCCACTGGTAAATAAATAAAACCATAATTCAGAATTCAGCCTGCCACTGTGGAAGGGCTGTAGGGACGGGAATCTATAGAGGCTAAAAAGAGAAAAGACCCTTTCAGAAGGCTGGAACATGACTTTCTGAGGTCCAGAAATTATTATTTTTTTATTTTTTTTAAAAGATTTTATTTATTTATTTGACACAGAGAGAGAGACAGCCAGCAAGAGAAGGAACACAAGCAGGGGGAGTGGGAGAGGAAGAAGCAGGCCCAGCAGGGAGCCTGATGTGGGGCTCAATCCCAGGACTCTGGGATTACGCCCTGAGCCGAAGGGAGACACTTAATGACTGAGCCACCCAGGCGCCCCTGAGGTCCAGAAATTCTTATGACTCTTTGGAAGTGGACACTGAATCTTTACAGCCAGAGAGATGGTTTTCAGAGACCTAAGATATTTTTTATCCTCAGGCATATGACGTGTCCTGGCTTCCAAGATTATTAGAATTCTGTAAATAAATATTTGTAAATATTACAGAGCTAAATTACCAAATATATTCCTCCATTATCTTGGCTGATGCCTGAGATTTCTCCAAAATCAATCTATACTGCTCTATAACATTTTGGGTGGTTCAATCGTATTTATGCTCTGTAATATCTGGTGTGGTTAAATGGTATTTACACTGTAGCCTCCATTTCAAATTACAGATCCATTCCTAAGAGTAGGGTCAATAGAAAAAAACAAGGGTGACAATGAATACCTGAAAGATTTGGGAGAGGGTACGCCACCAAAGTTAAGGAAAAAAAAATTGGCAATGAATCTTCAAGGGATGACTACTTACCAAGCTGATTAAGAGGAAGATTTAAACCTAAATCATGATTAAACTCCAAAATTGTTTTATTATGCCAGAAATTAACAAAGATAAAAACAAACAAAAAAAAGCAAAACAAAACAAAACACCTACCTGATTAAAAAATTTGTAAATATCTGATACCTTGAGCTATTCTATTTGGGAATTAAGAGAAAAGTTCTGTATTATTATAAGTTGTTTTTCCTTCCTGCTGAATTATTATGGAACAATTCCAAAAACATAAAATAGTTAACTATAAGATGAGGACCCTATTTTTATTCTGAATTATATAATAGAGCAACAAAAGACAATGAACACTGTCAATGGATCTGCATAGTGCTCTTACATGTATTTCTCAACAGAAGCGGCTTGTTTATTTTACAAAGGAAGTGTTTTATTATAATCTATACTTATCATATCATCAGTAGTTAGCAAAGATTCACCACTAATATTATTTTACATTCTAAAAAGACCATAAGCTACTTTCGTAGACTACCTGAAATCTGTTATCTGGAATGACATTCATAGAGGATGTAACACTGAATTTTTTTTTTTTTTTAATACTATTTAGCCCCCAGAGAAGCACAGGGCCTACTTGAAATTCTAAGCAATTTAGTGATTATTTTAAAGTCTTCAAGTTAAAATTAGTAAACTCTCAAACAAAGAGTGTTTGCAGCTGTAAGATCAAATTTTATACTATATTTATGCAACACAAAAGCAGACTTCAGGAACAAAGGCATTGCCCGTCTTGAAGACATTCCTAGTTTTACATTAAAATCACAGAGGTTATGCTTTTCTCTGTGTTGTATTTTGAGTTTACTGTCAAAAAACCCTTAGTCTGTCTACCCAGATTCCTTGGTGACCTTTCCTTTCATTTCAACCGTTCATGTATAATACATTTTAATACTGGGGTCGCACAGAGAAATACAGCAACTAAACATGGGAGCACTGAATAAACATGCCTGAAGACAAACCAACGAATGGAACGCGAAAACCATTACAACTAAGCAGCAGTGCTGTCCTTTCTAATTACAACAGGTTGGAAGTGTAACATGGCCAAGAACCAGGTTTTCCTCCATTTCTAAAGCGGTGTGTGCCAGCCCCAAATCCATGAAGATCAACCCGTTTGGTCCAATCCCATGTGTTTTTCCTTTTTTTCTTGGCTTTTTGACCCTATTTTATTTATATTTCATAATTATTGGGTGCTCTGCTGCTATAAAAAACCTGAAGTCATTCTGTCTGGGTTGGCATACTGCTATTCATCTCTTCTACTCAGTATAATTTGTCCCTCTATCTTCCAAAAGGGTCTAGATATATTTTTCTAGATTAGCATTATCCAAAATGGTGCTACATAGCTGTCCTACGCAGATCAGTTTCTGAGATCCGAATCAGGAAAGCCTGCAATCCACACTTTCTTACTTAATTACCATGAACATCTTGCATGAAAGATTCTGAGAAAATCACGATTAAGAGGAAACAAAACTGTTATATAAATAAGTTATTCTCAAATTGATCTAATTACAGAACATTTTTTTCCCCCATAACACGCATGAAAATCTTAGGGAAAGACACAGTGATAGGAAATACTATCCTAGATTCTCATCTCTTAAGCAACTGCAATTCTTGACTATTGGCTTCTTATATGCAAACTATTCAAAAGGCATATCATTAGCAAGAAGGTAGTGTTCAAGGCCATAGCAATACTCCTAATTACAGACATAGAGAAGGCTGTGTTTTTAATTCCTTCATAAGCAGAGACCCCAGTGACTCAAGATGACAATAGCCAGAGCGCATCTTCCACCAAGATATACAGGTTAATGAAAGACTTCTAATTCTTTACTTATTTTCTATAGCCAACTTTCTGTCGTTGCTGTTGTCACTCACCTGAAGGTTTTCTATATAAAAATAAAAGAAATTACATAAAACAGAGTATAATGAAAGCTAACTAATCAACAGAATTGGACTATCTCAACTCAATGGCAGAGTCTGAGCAAATAAGATATGTAATAATAAGTAATATTTTTTTAAAATAATAAGCACATTTAAGGTAGGGAAATCCAGATCCACATAAACAACTACTTTATATCGTCCCCTTATAGACAGAGAGCTAGTTAAGAGATTGACAAGGGTAAAACTATGTATTGTCACTGGTTGGTATAAATATTTGTATAAATATACACACACACATACACAAATACATATTTATACATGTTTATATATATATATGTATATGCACAACAAATGGTAAGAAATGGATGGCATTGTTTATATCTTTAAAACAGAAACTGAAACAGAAATAAGAAAATAAATCCTTAGACGTCCTCAGATAATAGAACTGGGACACCCAGGTTGTGAAGGGTGTACACTTAATCAATTTAGGGAAGAGGCCAGTATAAGAAAAAATACAAACATAAGTATAAGACCAGCATAGGATAGACAAAGAGACCAATGAAATAGAATTGAGAGTCCGTAATGAAAATAAACCCATACAAAAACCCAAAAGAATTGAAAACACAGACATGAAAGAGACATTTGTATCTCAAAGTTTGTTTCCATTTCATTCAAAAGAGCTGAAAGGTTAAAAAAAAAAACAAAAAAACCCCCCTCAAATACCCCTCAACAGATGAATGGATAAACAAAATGTGTTCTACCTACACAATGGAATATTATTCAACCACAAAAAAGGAATGGCAGCTGATACACGCAACGCATGTTGCATTGAATGAAATGTTGCATGAAAACATACTAAGTGAAGTATGTTTGACACAAAAAGACAAATATTGGATAATTCCACCTATATGAAATATAAATAATAGGAAATAGAAATAATAGGAAAATTCATAGAGACAGAAAAGAGATTAGAGGTTGTCAGGAGCAAGGCTGAGGAGGCAGTGGGAAGTTATTGCTTAATGATATTTCATTATTCCCAACAAATATTCTGAATGGTTACAGAATTTGTTTGGATGACAAAAAACTTCTGGAAATAGACAGTGATAATGGTTGTACAACACTGAATATAATTCATGCCTTCGATTTGTACACTAAAAACCGGGTAAAATGGCTAATGTTATATTTTAACATTTTAAGACTAAATATAATTAACAAAGATTTGGATTTTCTAACCAAATTACATAGTTGCCCTTCAAGAATTTTTCCATTTCATGTAATATATTTTCAGAGAATAAACAAATATATACATTTTAAATATAAAATAAAAATAAATTTAAAAATAAAATTTAAATAAATAAAAAAAACAAAGAGGGAAGAAGGCCCATCACTTGCTCCTTGTTCTTCCTTCTAGGGAAATTACTGAATTGCACCTCACAGATGTGTTTACAGTATGAACAATATATAATCTTTAGAAAATCCCTCAAGAAACTAAGCACGGGAGTAAACATTTATTTAGAGTAAATAAAAAATTACAACTTCCAAAGCTGACAAATATCACACGAATCCACACACACACAAAATTTATACTAATGGACTGCTTGATACACCTCTATGCTTTTCCTATTTCTTTTCGTTCTTTATTCTTTGAAAGTCTCTTCATAGGATGATTTGCAAACCACTGCCTCCTGAAGGAAGAGAAAGTTGATTTAGGATTTCTTCTAGCATGACCTGTATTGGAAAGTCAGCCGTGTGGTGAGAGATTTCATTTTGCAGGAGCCTCGATGTCACTTGTGGGAATCTTTCTTATCCTCTAGCCATTGTAGTTTCCTTTTGCTCGTCATCAGCTGAACCCTCCTGTCGGGCAGGAGTAACTGCATGTTCTAGGGGCCATGTTCATTATCCCAAGGGACTTAATTTGTATCTCAGCCTTAGTACACCTTAGTACACGTGGGCTTCCTTGCCATACCTCAGTGGACACTTCAGTCTCTGAGAAGTCTCAGGGTCTCCCACGAGGAAAGAGATTTCATAAAACCACTGAATGCTGAAGTTCAAAGTGATCATAAAAAGCACCTAGTCCGGAATTGTTTAAACTTCAGTCACCTAAGATCTACCCTCAGTTTTTCCATTTCTATTTCCCACTTCTGCTGCTATTCGCTTACCATTTATTTTCCAATTTTTAACTTAGTCACGGACTTCAGTCTGACCTGACATAATTCTTTCCATAAAATTGCATGTTTGAATGGCAACAGATATTTTTTTTCCAATGGATGTTAAAACACATTTGTAGCTCAGAAAAGAGGAGGGAAAAAAAGAGTCTTTCTGGGTCCTGCTAAAATTGCCTCATGCCCTGGGCACCGAGCAGATGCTGAAACAAAATATCTCATCGGGACTGGAGAAGACTTGTATTGGGGGAGTTAATGATACAGGAATAAGAAATCCCTTAAGTGATGGAAACTATGTGAAATCTTGTTATTTTCCAAAGCCAGAGTAATTATCCTTTTTATTAAAGTGAAGTGGTGAAAAGAGCTATACTCGCAGTTGTTTTTTTTTTTTCTCTACAAGTGTTTTTTTCTTAACAAAAATAATGCTGTTCATTAGATTATAGCCATGTTTTGTGCACTCAGGAGTCATTTTAATCAAGGGGAAAAAAAGTAAAATTAAGTAATAAAGAAAGCCAGTAAAGGAGCCAGGACCAGGGTTAATGAGGGGCAGAAAACATATCTTGTCTGGTCACTTCCTCCATGAATCTATGAAAATTTTCCCTCTCATACCCTTCATCTCCACAGGTAAAAATAACCACTCTATACTTCACCTACTACCCTCCCTACATAGGCTTTTATTCATTGTTTCATACCTCTTCTCTACATTCTGTAAGCTCCTGGGAGCGCAGAAGAAGCCCTATTCCCACAGACATCCCTGGCCCCTGGTATCACACCAAGTACATGGGAGGTGTTTCATGTTGCTGAATAAATGGCCAAAAAGTACATATAAAAACAGACACCTAGAAATAAATCATGTTAATACTCATCATTAATAATACTTGATAAAATCGACAGCATTCCTAAAATTAGAGCACCTGTGATAAGAAATGAATGAACACAGATTTAAGAGGAAGACTGGAAATATTCCTGCAAACTTATGTAAGACAACTCATTGGCCTATATTACAATGAGACAAGTGTTGCTAGACTCAACACTATAAAAATACGGTTTTAGTGCTTTCTAGCCATCAGTCTGACAGATATTATTATTGTGTGCATTTATATGAGATTGGAAAAGGGGGAAGAAAAGATTTATCTGAAGCGAAGACAGTCAGAGAAGGGCAATGGGGAGATTACATTCAACAGGCTAGAAGTCCACTTGTGGGCAGAAGGATTGAAAAACCATCTGAGTATATGCAGAAGCAGAATGAAAGAACCCCAGTGCAATCAGCCTAAAGGTCTGTGGAAGGATACAAGCGAGAGAGGTGGCAGTTAAACTTGAGACCCTCAGGACATGATGAAAGAGAGTCCTCTTTGCTGAGCCTCGGGGCACGTTCCACCACAAGCTCTCCTTAAGGCCTCACCAGATCCGCTGTCAGCAGGAGCTGGACGGCTGATCTCAATGTCAGGGTATCAGGCAAGGATGTGAGGACCTGGAGAATGCATGGTCCACATTCAGATAGCAGCTGCTCCCCCACAACTACCAAAGCACTGCCACATAAAAACAGGGGGCCCATGCAGCCAGAACCTGTGATCTGCCAAGACTTTTATGTGAAATTTAACCATTATTCAGTCTTAGTGATGACCTATAATATTTAGGAAGATCACACAGACCAGACAAGACACATCTGCTATTTCAATTTGACCCTTCATCCTCCAGTTTGTAAACTGTGGCTTAACTACATCTCTACAGGGGCGCCTGGGTGGCTCAGTCGGTTAAGCATCTACCTTCGGCTCAGGTCATGATCTCAGGGTCCTGGGATCCAGCCCCGCCTTGGGCTCCCCGCATCAGGCTCCCTGCTCAGAAGGGAGTCTGCTTCTCCCTCTCCTTCTGCCCCTCCCCTGCTCATGCTCGTTCACTCTCTCTCTCATCCACTCTCACTCTCAAATAAATAAATAAAATCCTTAAAAAAAACAAGGCCATCTCAACAGAATTTAAATTTTTATACAGATAATTTTTACACCATCATGGCTCTAAAAAGTTTTCTTGGGATTAGAGTATTAATGTATTAAAACGTTCAGGAGAAGGATCACTTCTAAGTATTGTATTATTGTATTATTATTGAGATGGTAGATCTCAAAACTCTTGAATACAGGGAATACTGACTTTTACATTTTAATAATTGCATTATAATTTACATAATTATTTTTATAATTTACATTAAGATTCTATTATTTACATTCTGTCTCTGCCTTCCTCTTTCTCTTCCAAAAAGTTAATTATGCACCTTAATTCACAGCAAATTATTACCATTAGTCCCTTTTCTCAATTCAGTTATTTGGTATATTTCATCTATTCTCCATTCCTATTCCATACCTCCCTAAACTAGTAAACTATTCCAATGTATTTGATGTGCCTGCCCCTTTTCTATGTGGTCTCATAAAGTGAACAGTTTTTGTTCTTATCTTTTTAACTTACAAAAACAATGCTACCGAGCTAGTTATTTTTACTTTCCCACAAGGCATGTTGTAGGAAACACGACTTTTTTTTTTTTTTTTTTTAAGATTTCCTTTATTTATTTGAGATAGAGCGAGTGAGAGAGAGCGCATGAGCAGGGGTGGGGGGAAGCAGGCTCCCCACTGAACAGAGAGCCCGATGTGGGACTTGATCCCAGGACCCTGGGATCACGACCTGAGCCAAAGGCAGATGCTAACTGACTGAGCCCCCAGGCGCCCCAAGGCATGCTGTTTTCAGCATGTGTGTTTAGTCCACTGTCTAATATAACTGTGTAGTACTCCACAGCATACACCCACCACACACACCTGTCCATCCTAAAGCTATGAATGCCCGGAGAGTCCGCAGCTTGCTGACACCATAAGCGACACTGTGCTCGTCAACCTGTGTGTGCTCCCTTGTAGACTTTGGGGTCTATGTCCAGGACTGGGACTGCTGGTCCACTGAGCATGTAAGTATTTAATTTTACTAAGAACTGCTTCAGAACTTGCAAGGAGTCCTGCAGCAATCTATAGTCCCACAAGAGAATGTCAGGATTCCCGGAGTTCACATGCTGCCAAACATGTGGCATTATCCAAGCCCATAATATATCCAAAATGATATCTCCTTATATAATTTTCATTTTTCTATTCCAGTAGAGAAGCACTGGGTGACCCTGTTCCTGGCAAAATGGAGCTTGAGGCCATGAGCAGATACGCCAGCCCAGTGAACCTGGCTGCCTTCCCCCAACTGACCATGGCGCTACTGGCCACTGGCATGTTCTTCACCACCTTGAGAGGTGGTTGAGAGGTCACCTCAACCAAGTACACTCAGGGTATCTACAAAGAGCTCCTCATCTCCTTGGTGGCCTCACTCTTCACGGGCTTTGGAGTCCTCTTCTTGCTGCTCTGGGTCAGCATCTACATATGACCTCCCAAAGGTCCCAACCAGGTGACTTCATTGAATCCCTGCTTTTGTAAGTTAATTTACTATTGCTGGAAGTGTCCCAGCTGCTGTTCACAATAAAGGCGGCTGTGCTAAAATTTTGTTTTTCATTTTTCTATTTACCAAAGAACATGAACCTCTTCTTATAAGATTACTGATTTTTTAGTCTTTTTCTGTAAGTTCTTGGTTCAACTGTTGGCAATCTTATGTCAAGGTATTTATCTTTTTCTTACTGATTTAGAGTAATCTCTCCTCTAGTAATAAACATATATAAGCCTGTATACACACACACACACACACCTGTATACAGATCACTCGGGGATCTTGATAAAATACATATTCTGACCCACTAGGTCTGGGGTGAGTCCCAAGAGTCTGTGTTTTCCATAAAGTACCAGATCGCACCACTACGATGACAATGATGATGCCTGTCCAAGACTCACACTTTAAGTGGCAACGGTTAACACGATATTTAACTACTTGTTAACCTTTATTCTTCCATTTATATTCTTGAATAAATTTTTCATGGTTCTCCAAAGTATCCAACTGGGGGTCTGAATGAAATTAATCAAAGTAACTAATATTAAAAATTAGATGTTTTAAAAAGTATATTATCACTGATTAAAGGCCAGCAATGTCTCTCCACTCATCCAGATCATTTTCTACCTTATTACCTTCAGAATTTTTCCGTATATTTCTTGTGTAGTTGTGGTTAAGCTAAGTCCTAAATACATTTTAGGTTTTGTGAATTTTCTACAAAGTATCTTATTTATAGTTGGTTATAACTGGTTAGGGAGGGATGCTACTGATTTTATTATGTTTATATTTTACCTGACAACTTTGTGCAAAACTTATTAGTCCAAATACTTTACTGAACATGATTTATTGTGATCATTGTTGTTTTCAGGTACAAAACCACTAAATCTTCCCCAAATCACAATTTTATTTTTTCTCTTTCAATTCTTTTTTTTTAAGATTTTATTTATTTACTAGAGACAGAGACAGCCAGCGAGAGAGGGAAGCAGGGGGAGTGGGAGAGGAAGAAGCAGGCTCATAGCGGAGGAGCCTGACGTGAGGCTCGATCCCATAATGCCGGGATCACGCCCTGAGCCGAAGGCAGACGCTTAACCGCTGTGCCACCCAGGCGCCCCTCTCTTTCAATTCTTAACACTTATTTTTTCTCAGAGCACTGATCAAGACACCAAATGCTATGTCAGAGTAGCTGTGCTAGTGAATTTCTTAATCTTGACCCATCTTTTAAAAAGAGCACCTAAATGTTTTCAGTAAGGATACTGTTTGTTGTAGATTTTTAGCAATCATTGCACTTAATGGAAAAATATTTAATGTTTTTAAATATATTTATTAGGAATGTCTGTTTTTACAGGAATATACATATACATATATAATATAAAAACAAGTTCATATTAATGTCAGTTCCCACATATTCCTAATTTGTTAAGAGTTGTTATTAAAACATTACTAAAGCATTTTTTCTGCATCTAAAGATATCAAGTAATTTTTTCCTAGAAATCATTAATACATAAATGGAGTTATATAAAATATATTGATAAATTTCTGATGTTGAATCATTCTGTAACTTATATAACTATTACTTGATAATCATGTATTATAAAATACATTTTTATTTTATTTAGCCCTTGCATTATTTCAGATTTTTCTTACACAATAATAACAAGAGCCAATACTTTTCTTTTCCTCTTTATTGGGATTAAGATTGCACTAGTCTCCTTAAATGAGTTTGGAAGATCTGATTTTTCTCTTTTCTTCAACAGTTTATGTGGACAGTTTAATTAGTATTAAAAATTTGACAGAATTCCTATGAAAACAGCTAGAACTTAGATATTTATGGGCACAGGTTTTGAACCCCATCTTTATTTGTTTATCACTCTATTCATGGTTTATTTCCTCCTGTGTTAAGTTCAGCAATTTGTAGTTTTATAGGAATTATTTCACGTCATTTCAAAATTATGTCATTCTTTTATTAATCTTTTCTATGAAATAGCTTTTAGCTTAGTAATCTTCTCTAGCGTTCTTTATAATTTCCTTTTAATACAAATTATTTAAGAATACGTCATTTGATTTCTAAACATATTAAATTTTTAATATAGCTTTGGGTTACTAAGTATTTTTTTTAATTTTTTTAAAAGATTTTATTAATTTGTCAGAAAGAGAGAGGGAGCACAAGCAGGGGGAATCGCAGGCATAGGAAGCAGCAGGCTCCATGCTGAGCAAGGAGCCCGAAGTGGGACTCGATCCCAGGACCCTGGGATCATGACCTGAGCCAAAAGCAGGCACTTAACCAACTGAGTCACCCAGGTGCCCCTGGGTTATTAAGTCTTAATTGGAGAATTTATCTTGCATAATATTGATGCCATGTATAACTCAGGCTTTTTAATGACATAATCCATAGTCTGTTTTGTCAGTGTTCTAGTTTATTGAGTATAGATACCTTTACTAGTAGTGCAAGGTATATTCATTCTTTTGCTTTTATCTCAGATACCTCTGATTATTATTTTTTACTTTGTCAGACCCTGGAAGGTATGTGTTAAAATGGCTGACTTATCAACTATTTTCAGCAGTGTGTTGTTTCACACAGTTTTTTAAACTCTGGATTTACATGCATGCATATTCATACATATCCACTGCTATATCATCTTTTTTAAATGATAAATTATTAACCATCATTCCTCAGAGAAATTAAATCATTGCTTTGCATACAATAAACCTTTAGTAATCTTTTTAATTGAATTAGGTTAGAATTGAATTAGATAAGTAACTGGTTTTTAAGAGTGGGCAAACAGGGAATAGGGAAGTCAGAGGCCTAGAAATGAATCAGAATTATCAGTACATCCTTCTGCTCTTGAAATTTTACTGAGATTGAATGTCCCCAAGAGTTTCAAAAGCCAATTTATTCTGAGCTGTAACCTAAGATATTACTGAGTTTATGAAACTGGGACTAGAAACTAGATCTTCTAATTTAGTTTGAAAAGGAAAGGAAAAGAAAGAGAGAAAGTCAGAGGCATATAAACGCTCGAGACACCAAGGAATGAGGAAAATCAGAAATGCAGCCAGCAAGACAAAAAGAGAGAGTGAAAGAGATAAAAAGAGAGACAGAGACATAAAGACAAAGAGAGAACTGCCACATTCTCTGAACAATTACTGTGTTGCAGGCACTGGGATATGTTCTTTAAAAATACTATTTTGTTGAAATGCACAAACATACACCACAGAATCATTTTTAACAAACAAGAAGACAAGAAGACCATTTCTAAGAGACAACACAGATCAGACTTTTTCTAACACAGTTGAAATATTTATCATTTGTCTTCATAGTCAATTTAATTCAGAATTAAGGAGATGACTTTTCATAATCGATGGGCAAGATCTATCTTTATCATATTTTAGCAAATATTTTACTACAATTTCAGCAGAAATAATAAGGCCAAAACTTATGCCATTGGCTAGCACACTTTTCTGATATTTCCACTCTAATATTCTCCAAACCCCATTATAAAACTACATCTAAATATATATATTTGAAAGAAATGCACTTAGGAACAGAATTCATATCTGTTAATAACAGAAATAATCAATAATTTCTAATATTATTCAATTTGAAAATCATATAATCACAGCTGCCTAAAATACCAACAATGTTAAAAAATCATTTTACTATGTATGTATAGTGTCTACCATGTTACATTTTTTACACTTTGGTTTTCAGTTTCTTAATAAGGAATCCATGGAAATTTAGGTTTTCCAGTGGCATGTTTTTACTTGATCTTCTCAATTTCTTATTAAAATCAGCTTGAATAGGTTTAATACTACTTCCACTGGGATAGTTGTAAATAATAATTAGATTCTAATGAATAATGTTAGGGGTCTACAAAAACTCTAAAATTATTTGCAAATGCAATATGTGTGTGTAAATGCCTAAGAGTAAGGGATTATTTAAGGGTAAGATCTACTTTGATGAATGACGTATCAGACCACTGATTTTTGTTAATATATTTAAAACTTTAAAGAAGCTAAGTTAGAACTAATTAAAAATCATTTAGCTATTAACACTTACCAACTGATTATTTGTTATAAATTCATCTGTGAGTGATTTGCAGGAAGACAAAGGTCAGGGAAGTTGTTCAACACTCAATAACCATGGTTGAATGAAAATGTTTATTACTAAAACTTTATTCTCTGAACAGGAATTCCATCAGAACTATGCAAATAAATATTTATGTCATGGACTTGATTTAGGACTTGTTAATATGCCCTGAGTTCAATTTATCTAAGGTATAATAAAAAATTCATATTAAAAGATAAACATAAAACATATGCATTGGTTCATAAAAGACTGTCTAATAGTTTGTAAATGAGCCATCTATTTTAAGACTGTCATCTGGAGATAAGAAATTAATAAGCCTCTTGAGGATGGTAAATTGTTCTAGCCACTTAAGAAGAAGTTGGCCCCGCAAGGGACCCTGAATTCAAGTTTTAGGGTTATATTTCTTGAAATTGTAATTGTTAGACACACATAAGAACTGTGTATTTGCAAAAGCAATAAAATGTTAACATTTATTGGAAAATAAAAGTCAAGATGAAACTTACCCTTTGAAAAGCCTATGAAGTTATTTTTTCATAAATATAAAGGTTTTTACAGCTAGACTTTAATATTCATACACATGAGAATCGGCTCTGTTGTTCCTTATTTCCATTTGTGAAGGACAGTTATGAGAAACACGAAGTTCAAAATAGTGAAAATGATCTACACTATGACCTTTATAATAAGATATAATTAAAGTTGTCATAAAATTTATTAACCAAAGCAGAAAACTTTGAGAGCTAGAGGAATACTAACAATAATTATACTGGGCTGAACACAGAGGCTTTCCAGGACAAACTGGAAAATATGATTACCTTTGCTACAAAGAACTTTGAATCCTTCCAATTTACCACTTTTTCCTAGGAAAACAGTGTCACCACATGAAGATGAGATGCTGCTGTCTACAGAACAGGTTCGGGATGGCAAATTGGTTTCAATTCAAGTACCACTTCCCCTTGACTGATGCTTGGAGCACTGCATTAATTGAAAGGCTGTGTTGAGACTCAGAAGGAAGGCAGGCCAAGATCAATTTTCAGGGGAAGGGGTAAAGCTACAGGTGTGGAGTATTTTCTGATTTTGATGGAGTCTGCTGTTTTACTAGTTTTAACACTTTATTCTGCTCCTGCTTTACTTGTCTATTGACAGAAGCAATAATAGCTATCTACACAATCTACATGATCAATCTTCAAAAAAACCCCTGATACCTCACAACTACTGTGCCCATTTTACCGATAAGAAAGTCAAGATATTGAGCATTTTAAAAACTTCCCAAGGTTACAAAACTGTTAACTGGCAGGGCTGGGATCCAGATCAGGAATTCCAGCGCCAGATACTGTACATTTAACGGGTTTGCTAGAATTCCTTTGCGTGGTGCTTAGGATACTTGGAACTCTTGGTTACTAATGTCCAAAATAAATTAAGAAATCCAACTTGGATATTATATGACTAGTTACAAAAAATGTATATACCAATTCACTCTAAAACTAACAAATTCCTATGATCACCCCAAAAAAATTTGAAAAGAAGTATTTAAGTATGGATAAGACTAGAGTCCGCATAAGAGGAGGCCTTAAAATCATCTAAAATTTTTTATCCATTTTGTTTAAAAGAATCACTCTGTTCCCTTTTGTACCCACAGCTACTAGTAGGACATATTCGGCATATTTGCGGTGCTTACTAAATCACAGTGAAATGAGTGAATGAATAGCTACAGATAAACCTGTGAGCTTCTTTCCTGTCCTTTATTCCAATTACTGTCCATAAAAGCCAAGAGGGGTAAGAGGAAGGGAAGAGTGAGCTGCTCAATAAGCCATAGGTATATTTAGCTGGAAACAGCCAAGTGGAATGCAATGGCTGGTGGCTGGAAGCACCTTGCCTCAAGACGGAGAGTCAGGGCACCACCACATTCTGCCTCTTACTAGTGGCCAGACTTCACATCTGATCTGATAATATGTAAAACCTCTCAGTTTCTCTTATTTTAAAAATGATGCCCCTTCAGAATTCTTTCTTCAGGGTATTTTGAGAACATTTTAGCAAACACTTTCCCCCAATGGTTGTGATATTCCTTACTTTGTATTGAGAATATCTGATGATATTTTTTAATTTTTCTGTTAAAACATATTTGAGAAAGATGTGTATCTGGCAGGAAAATCAAAAGAATGTTACTATTAAAGAGGATTTGTGGGGGCACCTGGGTGGCGCAGTCGTTAAGCATCTGCCTTCGGCTCAGGGCGTGATCCCGGTGTTGTGGGATCGAGCCCCACATCAGGCTCCTCCGCTATGAGCCTGCTTCTTCCTCTCCCGCTCCCCCTGCTTGTGTTCCCTCTCTCGCTGGCTCTCTATATCTGTCAAATAAATAAATAAAATCTTAAAAAAAAAAAAAAAGAAATGGTAACCTTTAAAAAAAAAAAAAGAGGATTTGTGTTTCAGTGACTGATGTTCATGGCTATGTATCAATGTTGGTAATTTAAAGGGGTTGATCTGAGTGGTTGATTATTATCCCCTTGTTGGTTAAGGCTATCTAAATTAGCAAACTTAATAAAATGAACCGATTTCCTCAATCCACAGATTAACAAGTGAGAATAACCTGATAACCCCAGGAAATCATTTCCAATTCATACAAGATCTCTACCAAAAAATCTCCCATGTGCTCAGATATCAAAATCAACATGTTTCTTACTTGGGGTCAAAGGAGAAAAATTACACATCTTATGCTCTTTTATGCGTTCTAACAAATATATATTACTTTGCAATTTAAAAATAAAATTTGGTTAAAGTTAATACAAATTTGGCTTTTTTAAAGATTAAAAAGTTGTGACACTAGATGCAAATTAATTGCTTAATAGATTACTTCATACAACACTCAGATTCTATAAAGGGCTCCAATTTATAGCAGAGTTAAACATGACTTTAATAGTTTAACAATTTAAACTCATACAGTTTGTACATGGTTTCAGTGAGTATTTTTTTCTCTTATCTATTTGCATAACTGAGATGCAGGAAATTCTCTTAGAAGTATAATGGCTGTGTTCAAAGTTTATATGTTTTAATTTTCAGAGGTATCAGCAAATTGCCCTCCAAAATTATTACTCCCATTTTACACACTGACCATTAAGGAATTTTTGCCTGCTTTTTTACCTACACAGATTATCAGTCTTTTACATTTACCGAACTGAAAGGTGAAAATGGTACTTGATTCTTCAAAGTTTTATTCCATTTATTTTATTCTTGGTGAGGGTCCACATTCTTTTAGATGTTTGCTATTCACTTATAATTTATTGCTGAAGACCAATTTCAAGGGAAGAAATACAAAATACCAAAGATATAATCAGGATTTTTTTCCAATTCCAGAAGAATGATTTTACGTGTGGGATTGTGTCACTGCTAACGGAATAGGGAACAACATCATAATTGACCCCATGAACTGTATTGTTAAAACCCAGCCTCTAAATACTGAAGTGACTATTATTGGCTAGCTGCAGTTAATTGTGATCTGAAGAGAAAATAACCTCAATGCAATATGAACATTCTTACCCAAAGTTACTAATTTTACTTCCCAAAATAACCCAACAACAAGTGACTGTCTTGTATCTCCTCCTCATTTTTCTCTAAATGTTCTAAAATGTGGATATGGATTCCTACTCTGCCTCCGTGGAGCAATATCACCACGGATTCCTCACTTAATCTGTGTGGGTTTGGTCTTCTAATTTGCAAAATGTAGGGATAATGATAGTTTCTGTCTCGGAGGAATGAAATAAAAGAAGGAGATAATGGTTGTAAAGAACTAGTTACATCAAATAGACTCAATAAATATTGGTATGACTAAAGTTTGAAAAGTCAATTGATATCTACAGAAGGATGATAATGAATCATTTATACCCAAGAACACATTTGTAATAAAAGTTAGAACATGATGAAACTGAAACAAACTGGCTTGAATTTAAATAAACATGGAGGCTAATGTTGCTCTTTTAAATCATGTTACTCACTCCAGCTCTTTCAGAGGATCTGATTAAAAGATTAGGGGGGGAAGAAGAAATTCTATGGAAAGAAAAGTATTCAATCATATAATAAAACATTACATGGCAAGATGGATTAATAAAATACAAAATAAAAAAAAGAAATAACTATAATTTTATTTGCAAAATACATTTAAACTAACTTGATTTGTTAAATTATTGTTCTGTTTTTACTGTGGTAAGAATATTTAACACGAAATCTAGCCTCTTCAATTTTTTTTAAGATTTTATTTATTTATTTATTCCAGAGAAAGACAGAGAAAGAGTGAGACAGAGCATGAGCAGAAGAGAGGTGCAGCAGGAAAGGGAGAAGAGAAGCACACTTCCGCCCCGCCCCCCGAGCAGGGAGCCCGATGCGAGGTTCTATCCCAGGACCCTTGGATCATGACCTGAGCCGAAGGCAGATGCCTAACCAACTGAGCCACCCAGGCTCCCCTCAATTTTTAAGTGGACAAGACATATTGTTAAGTATAGGTGTGGTGTTGTACAGGCCTCTAGACTCACTCATCTTGCATAAATGACACTACCTGTTGAATAGAAACTTCCCATTTCCGCTTCCCTCAGCCATTCTGTCTCTGCTTCTATGATTTTGACTTAGATATTTGATATAAGTGGAGTCAAGTAGTATTTGCCCTTCTGTAACTGCCTATCTCATTTAGTATAATGTCTTCCAGATCCAGCCACGTTGTCACTTACAGCAGAATTTCCTTCTTTTTCAAGGCTGTATAATATTCCATATTCCACTGTATGTATACACCATATTTTCTTTATCTGTACATCTGCAGATGGGCATTTACATTGTTTCCACATCTTGGTTATTCTGAATAATGCTGCAATGGACATGGGACTACAAATATCTCTCTGATATCCTCATTCAACTCTTTTGAATAAATACCCAGACATGTGATTGGTAGATCATATGGTAGTTCTTTTTCTTTTCTTTTTTTTTTTCTTTTTGAGAGAGAGCGAGCAGTAGGGGGGTACAGAGAAATAGGTAGAGAGAGACTCAAGCAGGCTCCATGCCCAGTGCAGAGCCCAGTGTGGGGCTCGGTCTCACAACCCTGAGATCATGACCTGAGCTGAAATCAAGAGTTGGATGCTTAACCAAATGAGCCACCAAGGTGTCCCAGTAGTTCTATTCTTAATTTTTTTAAGGAAATTCCACACTGTTTTCCATAAAGATTGTACCTTTTTAAATTTTTACCAATAATATACAAACGTTCCAATTTATCTACATCTTTGACACTTGCTATCTTTAGTTTGTTGTGGTTTTTTTTGATAATAGCCATCATAACAGGTGTGAGATAATATCCCACTGTGCTTTTGAATTGCATTTCCCTGCTGATTAGTGTTAATGAACATCTTTTTTATATACTTGATGGTCATTTGTGTGTCTTCTTTGGAGAAATGTCTATTCAAGTTCTTTGCCTATTTATTTATTCATTGCTATTTAATTATAGCAATACCTTATATATTTTGGATATTAACTCTTTACCAAATGCACTGTTTAAAATATTTTTTCCCATTCCATGGGTTGCCTTTTCACTCTGTTGATTATTTGCTTTGCAGTATAGAAGCTTTTCAGTTTGATGTAGTCCCACTTGTCTGCTTTGCTTTTGTTGCTTATGCTTTTAGCATTTTATCTAAGAAATCATTGCCAACACTAAGGTAAAGAAGCTCTTCTTCTATGTTTCCTTGCAGGAGTTTTACAGTTTCAAATCTTATACCGAAGTCTGTAATGCATTTTGACTTGATTTTTTTATATATGGTGTAACATAAGGGTTCAACTTAACAGATCCATGAAACAGAGTAGAAAAACAAATTTAAAAATCAACAAAGCTAAGAGTTAATTTTTTGAAGAGAGAAAGAAAAGTGACAAACTTCAGCTAGGCTAACTAAGAAAAAAGGGGAGAACACTCTAATAAGTAAATAAAAAATGAACGAGGAGACATCACAACTGGCACAAGAGAGATAACAAAGATAAGAGGCTGCTATTAATAATTGAATGTCAATAAATTGGATGCCCTAGAAGAAATGGGTAAATTCTAGAAATATCTGAATCAGGAAGAAATAGAAAATATGAACAAATTAATAACAAGTAAGGAGATTGAATCAGTAATCAAAACTCCCAATAAAGAAAAGCCCTGGACCAGATGTTTTTACTGCTGTTATCAAATTAAAAAAAAAATTAATGTTGAGACTTTTCAAACTCTTCTTAAAAATTAGAGGAATGAACACTCCAAAACTCATCTTATGAGGCTAGCATTACCCTATTACCAAAGCCAGGCAAAGATACTACAAGAAAGCTATAAGCCCTGATAAATACAGATACAAAATCCCTGAAAAGCATTAACAAACTGAATTCAAGAGCACATTAAAAGGAGCATGTGCCAAGAGTAAGTAGAATTTACTCCTGATGCAAGGACGGTTCAAGATACACAGATCCATTAATGTAATCTATCATATTAAAGACTGAAGAGTAAAAATCAGGTGGTCATCTCAATAAATGCAGAAAAAGCATTTGAGAAAATTCAATATCCTTTCATAATAAAAACTTTCAACATCTTAGGTATAAAAGGCATTTACTTCAACATAATAAAGGCCATATATATAAAAAGCCCACACCTAATATCACACTCGACAGTTACAACCTGAAAGCTTTTCCTCTAAAGATCAACAGCAATGCAAAGATACCCATTCTTGCTGCTTCTATTCAGTATAGAACTGTAAGTCATAGCCAAGGCAATTAGGCAAGAAAAAAGAAAAAAGGGCATCCAAATCACAGAGGAGGAAGTAAAATTATGTTTGTTGATGACATGTTCTTATATGTAGAAAAACCTAAATAATCCACAAAAAAGTGGAGAGAATAATAAACAAGTATAAAAAAATTTGCAGGATAAAAAAATCAACATAAAAAAAGAAAATCAGTTACATTTCTATATATTAACAATAAACTATGCAAAAAGGAAATTAAGAAAATAATCCCACATACGGTACCATCAGAAAACAAAACAAAACTTTGGAACAAACTTAACCCAAGGACCTGAAAGACTTGTATGCTGAAAACTACCAAAATTGATGAAAGACATTTAAAAGACACCAAAACTTTTTTTAAAAAATCAACATTTCACCAATAGTAATTGAGGCTGTTGTTTAAAAACAAATGCCTTTTATTTTATATAAATATGTTCATCATTTTCCTTAACAGCTAGTTTAATATTAGCATAATTGATGATTCTAGGAAAAAAAGTAAAATTAATTAATTTACATTAAAAGTAAAATAACGAAGAGTCTAAAGATATGGAAACAGAAAGGGAACTCATAAAGAAAACCTTTAAATAGACTCCAGTTATAAAGCGTATTTAAAATTATCCAATTTGAAAGCCAAAATGTCAAAATATAATTAGACTATAGTTTATTTGTGGAAACAGAATTAATTGACTCTAAGAATAGACTTCAAACAGGTTTTCTTTTTGTATATAATTATACATTTTCAGAAGATTAATGACAAATCTGAGGAGGCAGGTCATGCGGCTAGGTGTTTTCTTTGCAATGTAGACTACAACTGAATCATTTTAATAAAATGGCAGTTACAAGGGGAATGATGAGTTACCTAAAAAGTACTGTATATCCACTATTTTATAAGTTTACATATATCAGTGATATTTATTATAATAAGTATCACAACAGCCCCAAAAAGTCATCTGAGAGAAAGTTACTCAGGATAACACAGCAAGTGAGCGATAGGTGCAGCATCCAAACTCATCTCTCTCTGAGGTTAGGAGGCACGGGAACGTATGCATACACGTGGGCTTTAAAACCAGGCACAGGAGACATGAAATTTATACCATTAAAATTTCATTTTAAGTTTCATTTAATCCTAAATTACTACTGTTCTCTACCCTAATCCTTATTCTCAGTTCTGTTTCTAGACTTTTTTTTTTTTTTTTTGGTCAATCTCTAACCCCACACAAACTGAATGAAGCTTCAAATTTCCTCCTGAGAAAAGTGATAGTTAAAATATTTAACAATTTCCAGGGCCTCATCACTATCCAATCAGAACGTACTTCAGGTGTAAGAAACCAGACTCTGTGAACAGACACTTGATGGATGACTTCAGTACTGCTCCAGGGCATTTTGGTCCTGGCTTTTCCCATTTCCTCCATGCATATTTCCCCTTACAGCCACTCTGTTTACTTACAAGGCTGAACCTCATCTACCATACACGCACTGGGGACAGGGAATGCCAAGAAGGATTGGCAGCTTTAAAATAACACTTTAAAGGATAAAAAAAAAAAAAAAAAATAGTTTTCTTGATACGCATCTCCAATTTAGAAAATTAATAGAAGTAGGCAGTTAATTGAAAAACTAACATAAAAAGAGAAAATGATTTAACTAAAAATATCTTAGATTGGACTCAACTAAAAATATCTAAGTAGAACTATACTTGGTAAAGACAAATATGTTTATTTTCCATTTAGGTTTAAATGGCCAAAGTTAGCATATTAAGAAAAACAAAACATTTACCCACTTCAAAGTAAATACTGAAATTAGAGGGGAAGCTTCTGAAAGATAAGACATTTATGCAATACATTACATAATACAATACTTGGGGTAAATGTGTTGTGGTTTTTATACCCAGAAAATACAAATTGAAAAGTTTGTAGTCTGAACTGCATTCTATGAACTATGCCATGTGTTTTTCATGTGCTATTTATAGTTTTCTCTTAGTAACCCTATATTAAGGTTATTACTAGTCCCCATTTCACAGCTGAAGAAACTGAAATCCAGAGAGTCTAAATAACTTCTCTAGGGATTAAGTGGCATATACAGGGCATGCTTTTTCTTTATATTCTGCATTGCAGGGAGAAATATTCCTAGACAGGAACTACTGTTCATATTCCAAGGGAGTGGGAGCAAAAGAGCAATTACTACTGGAAGATATAACTGCAGATAGATCTAGTTTCTGAGGGTATCATCTGGCTAAAACAATGAGTCCCCAAAAGAATAAACACAGAAACAACTTCACCTACAAATAAACGTTATGGTAAACTATTTACTTAATAATTGAACCATTCTCTTTAGGATCCAAAGCTTTCCCTCTTCCTCATCCCAACATACTGTTGAAACTGATGGCACTAAAATCACTAGATTCCAAAGGCTGAAAAACTGAATGACTTGTCATTACAAAATGACATATTTATGGGCTGGAAAAAGGGTTGAACACAGTGGTATGCATGTGTTTCTGGGAACTGTGGTATCTCTGGGAAATCTCATGTTTTGCAGCATGTGGTCAACCAAACACACAGTGCTTCCAGAGCAAAACGGGCCACTTCCAAATATTATTCCATCTTCATCCCATTCCTCTCTTTGGATTTTTTTTTTTTTTTTAGGTGACAGATCTTCAGTAATTAAAAATATTATCAGCTTCTTGGGAAAAATCTTTGAGC
Organism: Ursus maritimus; assembly: GCF_017311325.1. Lineage (NCBI taxonomy): Eukaryota > Metazoa > Chordata > Mammalia > Carnivora > Ursidae > Ursus > Ursus maritimus. Next base: position 69,943,403 of record NW_024426663.1, read on the forward strand.
CAGGACTTTCTTTGGGTTCATTCTTTCTGAGCCCAAAATCTCATGAATCCAGTCAATGGCTTTTAGAGAATGTTATACTTGAAATGCTCCTGGTGTGCTCTGGAAAGCAATGTCGTTTCCAGGCTGTATTGATAAAAGGCTGTGCGTTAAGAAGGAAGGCAGCCTACCATAACTGTTCCATGACTGGCGTACATGCAGCGTGTCCTTGCTTTAAAGCTTTCAAATGCTTTAGAGCCAAGTAAGACACTAAGCCTACTTCTCACTTGCATCTGTTGCATATCCAAACTACTGGCCTTCTTAGAGCAATCACCTACTGTAAACCGAAATATGAAGAGAGTGCTTTTTGGTCTCCATTTAACTGTCATTCTTTGAAATATTTTATGTTGCCTGCCATATTTCCTTCTACCCTGCTGAATGCCGGGTGACAGAGCCAGATGCTGGCTGAGTGAATGAGTGACCTTGGGTTCTGCCAGCCAAGGTCTGGAGTAATCAGTTATCACCTGAAAAGGGCCAGGATGTCAGGGTTAATATGATGAGCAGAGTGGAAATCTGAGAGCAAAGAATGGAGCTTCACCTACTGGACAGGGCTTATTCAAAAGGACCAGAGAATAACAGAGCCAAGAGGTTAATGATGGGGAGAACAAATAAAAGTAAAAGAAGTTGAGGAATAGCTTAGATTGGCTCTGTGCAATTTCACCAGAAAAATGACTGGACTTAGCAACTCCTCTTTTGGGATTCTCAGGGGATTTCAACTCAAGTGAAGGGTCCGGTTTTGGTTGAACACCCTCTTGCTTGGCATGTGTTCCAGAACTTTCCTGTCTCTCCCTGGAAGGAAAGTGAGGTATGTGTAGAACTTTCAGAGTTATCATGGTTGCCTTCAAGGCATTTCTTTCCAGTATTGAGACTGGTTTTGGTGCAGATGGGGCCCAATATGTTCTCCACTAAGGATTTTGGTTTCTGTCATGGGCTACTGGAGATAGACTAAGTGGTGTGGAAATGAGCATTCCAACAGAGATGTTAAAGAACAGAAAAGAAGATGCAAGAGCTAGTAGAGGGTACCAGCAATTTGGTCTGGTTTATATGAAACACTCATTTTTTTCCACTGATGGAGCAGGTCATATAATATAGAAGTAAGCAAGTCTGAAGAGCCTGGACCTTGTATGAATTGAAAGCTTTTAAGTTTCTCTAAAGCATCCTGATGCTTTCAAATCTATGACAGTGTAAAAGCCAAAATCTAATGTCAAACATAGAGAACTTCCAAATCATACATCCACTCTACTCTCCCTTTATATACACTTGATTTAGAGATGAGGGTTCAATAAATGATAGACATGACTAAGCCACACCTCGGCCCATTTACTCAGAAGTTGACAATAATGGACATCACTACTGGGGTTGTGATTACAGCATACAGGTGGTGGCTACATAATCATTAAGATTATCACCAATTTTAAGAATTGGGGGTAGGCTGGTTTCTATTAATGGAACTGGAAATATTGGAGGGAGGGAACAAAAAAGGCTCATGGAAGCCATTTGATAGCTGAGGGTACAATCTGAAAGCCAGATGATGGATTTCAGCTTTTTAAGGAGACTCTCATCTTTTGAAGTACTGAATGTGCTGAAAATCAGAGCAAGATATTAAATGCACAACAGAATTGCAGAGAGGATTGAATGGACAGTTTCTATAAGTCATTTGTCAAATTCAAGATCCTTGACAGAAAAAGGAGAAAACGAAGAAATCTAAGATGGGAATATCTGTTATATGAGCATGAAAATCTTGAATCCCCAAATTCTCTGAATCTTACGCCTTAGAAGGAGTAGCCTCACTTCATCCCCTGATCAACATGTTCCTGACTGGAAATGCTGCAATGGCTTCAGATGAAGCGGACACGTCTGATGACAATATTTGTTTTCTTCTAGATCTACCCCAGCTCTCCTCATTGCCTCCAGGCTAATAATGTCATGTCTTTGCATAGCTGAAGTGGTAAAATAAAGTCCCTTCTCCAGGAAAAAATAGCTTGCATGCCAAAAAAATCTGAGTACTTGACTAAGGTATACAGGCAGGAACCAGGGGAATACACATACGAGTGGATCTGACAGAGCTGGACTGGATCATGAAGTAGAACATCAGCTCGGGCAAGGAAGTGTCTATCTTGAGTCCACTCACTCACAAACTGACATTCAGGGTCTGACAACATCTGCAGCAAGTCCTAACCATCTGCTGTATGACTCCTTGACGCTGTATACAATGCTGACCTACCAGAAATGAGTAGAGATGCTAGACTCCCTCACTACAGATGTGAGAAAGGGGGTCAGAAGACAGATGTGGCAAAGGAAGGCTGAGATATGGTGTGAATTTGAAGAAGATACTCTCTCTGATTTGATCTTTACACATCTGAAAAAAAGACATAACAATACCCTAGATTAGACTACACATTGCGGGACAGTAGAACTGTTTTAATTCACTCTTACATTTCTTGCTCCTTACAGGATATAACAAACATTTCTTGATTGAGCAAATAAAGGAACAGGCTTTACTGTGGGGATTCAAGTGGCACAATATACAAATATACATCAAATATCTGACACATACAAGGTGCTCACTACATCAAAGATCTCCCTTCTCCACATGCTTTCTTCTAAATCGGCTTCGTATCTCTCCATTCCACTCTCTGTCACATGTTCTGCCCTGTTTAGGACAGTTATTATCTTCTGCCATGTCTATTTAGAAGGACCTTTTATCTGTTACTCCCTATCTGTTCCTCTACCATTATCCACAGCGCTGGCTGTTACAATTTGTTTCCCAGTCTAAGAGCTAACCACGCTAGCGCTTGCCTTCCATTTACTTGAGGACAAAACCAAAATTCTTTCCCCTAGAAAACAATGTCCCTTACTAGTATGGGAGAAACTGTATGGGCTAAGAGTTAGCAAATGCTTAGGGAATGGCTGCTAATCAGTGAGTATTTGTTAAATTTAATCTCTTAAACGCATTCCTTGTCTGTAGAAGTTGTATACAAATACCTAATGTAGAGATACTGCTGTAGCGAAGACTAAAAGGGATAAAACATGGGAAGCACTTGGGACAGGATGGGTGCCAGATCAGCTTTAAGTATACATGTATTGAGTCTCTCTAGCTGTATCTCCTGACATCCGCCCTTCAACTCAAAGTGGGAATCACCCAAGTATTTCATTTTGAGAAACTGAGTTAATGATGAGACCATCCAAAGCAATTCCAAGTCTGTATCTATAAAATAATTGCTTCTAAGTATTGCCCCTACTGCCTTTCTTTTAGACTGTCCCAAATCCCTTCTTCTCCCAGAAAATTCTTCCATTTTATCTGAGTTCACTCCCCAGACGCTCTGTGTGAAAGCACTATTCTCCCTTCCCGATTCTATAAAATGTGCTGCTTAACTTCATTAGAATACTGATGCCTGCGTAAAGCAACTACCTCTGCCATTGCCACCTGTCTCTAGACTCTGAGCTACTGGGGGTAGATACACTGAGTCGTTCCTGGATCCCTCCCAAACCTAAGCAGATTCTGGCCACCACGCTCATGCCCGATAAACACATGGGTGTGACTGAGTGAATGAATGAAAAAGTCTGCATTTCATCAATTTAAAAAATACTTAATGACAAAGATCTATTCGGGTAAAACCTCTGTGTAAAACATCAAGTATTCTCTATAAAATAATTGAGAGAAATTAATACTACGAAATAGGAGAGCATCATATTTGAAGATAACGGTAAATAAACTGTTAGCTTAGGTTCTTTAGACACTAATGAAAGGTTCCCCAAAAACCTCGGGAAAAATTCAGCATTCTATAAAAGTGAAGGAAAGCATAAATGGCAAAAATGAAGAAAACTACAGTAGATGGGAAGCTTTAAAATAGTTTATTTTAAAATATTTATGTTTGTCACTTTCTAACACAAGAGCTACTGTCTCTTGCTGTATCGGTGCCTCTTGTTTGTATGTTCGCATTTTGGTTAACAGGTCCCCTGTGAAAGGAGATAAGGGGAGAAACGGGAGTTGAAGACTGGGAGTTGTTGTCTGTACTGAGTCCCAGTCCAGAAGGAATAAGGTGGAAAAATAATAATAAGAGAAAGAGCAAGTTATCAACTGAAACGATACACATCATTATCCCATGAAGTTTTTACGGCCACTTGCTCGGCAAGCTTTTGTGGAGTTTGACAGTTGTGAAAAGAATTCTTTATAAAACAAACAAACAAACAAACAAAAAACCCCACAACACTTCATTTGGCAGGTGGGATAAATTCGGTGCCTGAGTTATTATGTGGGGCCATCAATATGAAGAAAGTAGATGGTAAAAAGGCACTTTGGGGATTCAGTTAAATGTGTTCTTATTAAAAATTATACAAAGGATCCTGACACAGAGAAAGTCAGGGGGCCTCTTCAGACCCATGCATGATAAAGAACATCGGAGATTAAAGAAAAATGTAGTTCAAAGTAAAGGAAGCAGATTGCAAGTGGCTGAAATGTTACGCATTTAAGAAAATATAGAAATAGAGCCTTCCAGGCTCTTAAATGGTTAACTCCTGCAAGTCTGGGCACTTTGTCTAATAGACTGGAGTTGGCTTTTGCACAACACCTCCAGGAAACAGACTTAATGCAATATTTTAAGTAATAATAACAACAGCAGCATAAGAAGATGAAAGATCCTAAACTTGCTTTCCAGAGTCTCACAGAGAAAAAAGGGGGGGGGGGATTAAACAAAAAAAATACACATAGAAACTACAAGTTTTCCTTTCTGATCCTTCTCAATTCCAGGAGCAATAACTGGGTTGGTACCATGATTAAAACATATACGGACAAAAGTAGATCAGTGTACTCTCCTATCCTTCAAATAATTATAAAACTGTGATTTTTTTTTTTTTAGATTTTATTTATTTGTTTATTCGACAGAGATAGAGACAGTCAGCGAGAGAGGGAACACAAGCAGGGGGAGTGGAAGAGGAAGAAGCAGGCTCATAGCGGAGGAGCCTGATGTGGGGCTCGATCCCATAACGCCAGGATCATGCCCTGAGCCGAAGGCAGACGCTTAACCACTGTGCCACCCAGGAGTCTCAAAACTGTGATTTTAATTAAAGCTATCTGAGCATATTACACAGGCTGCACTTCGATATTTGTCATCATTTTAGGAAGCACTGCCTACATGATGTGGGTGCTGACCTCCGCTGTGCCAACCACCTCAGCCATCAGACTCTCCCTATATACGGTGTCTTACATTATTTTATGATCTAAGTAAACCAACGAAAGAATAAAAGCCTTTGCTTTTTATTTCCACTGAACTCTATGGTAAAAACATGCATAGAAATCTCTAAGGGAACATGGTCCTTTCCTGACTGACATTCAATGATTGACTCTTCCTATAAATCCACCTCTCAATAAATCCACCCGTAACAGACATTTACATCCCCTCCCCTTTACTTCTGGTGGGAACTAATCTCAATCATTTTCTTCAGATTCTAAGCCTTTTAGAGAAGGTACATCATTTTTCCCCCTAAAAGCTGTTAAGCTACATCTGTAGCTTCACACACAATAAATAACTTAGATCATCATCTGAAGTCTGTTTGTAACGCTAATAAGCCTTGAGGCATGTCTCCTGAAATGCAGTCTAATCTGAAGCAGATGAATTGAGCTCTAGAACGTACACTGTGTACCTGCCCATTTTGAAGATACAAACTGAACTGCCCTGGGCTATTTAAATATTTTTAGGAAAGCAAAATCAGTAAAAGTAAAAATGACAAACCGCTCCATTTTAAAGAGAGAAGACCCCCTATGACCTTTAGTCATTCTTATCTATTTTGAGTTGTGTGAGGAGCCTGGTGTTCCACACATCAGTGATATGATGAGGGATAATATGCCTACCTACTACAGAATCCACAACAGTGGGTAACCATCGACACCCACTAACGTGTGTGCTGGGACCCCTAAGACATTCTTGGCTCCCTTAAAGAACTGTGGATATATAAAATCCTGAAGCAAACCTAGAACGCCATCAATCTCCGCCCAAACCTGTATTTAAACCATAATTCAGGATCGCTGAGAAAACTGGGCTCCACAGACTACATCCAGGATGGTTAACTGTCATAGACTCCTCCCTTCCCTCTCCACCCCAGTCTAGAGACAGGGCTACCTATAAGCCTTCTGGGTCTTCCATGTGCTCATAATGATATTTAAATAAAAGAATTGGTCCCCATGAGTTCCCTAAGGAGATACATAGGCTTCTGACCCAGGTGTAAAGGATTTTTTGGGAGATATACCCAAGCTCACAAAGAATTACAGGGGGCCAATGATTCCATAGTGTCTCATCACATATCCTTACTTCCCTGAGCTTGCCAAACTAACGAACTCATAGATTTCAACGTGGATCACGTCGTGTATTTCCATGCAGAGCACTTCATGTGTACAGACATAAGTAGAATAAGGGAAGAAAATCTTTTGGCAGTTTCTCTATCAAGGTAATGAGCCATGCTTCTGAAAATACAGAAGACATTGTGATTCTTCACTATTTAAAGTAAGGGGACAATTTCTACTGCAGTCATTAAAAGTTTCCAAACCTGCAGTCTTCAGATCACTGCTAGATTAGTTTATTACTCTCAATCTTTTGCATAAACATAAACTAGGTAAGTTTCCATCTTCTTCTCTCAACCTTGCTCTTGGATCCTACTGAAATACACTACCAATCCTTCCACGGAATTCTAAGCCCAGCTTTCTAGTTATGTTAAGTTATAAAAACAAAAGTGTAAGCTGTTTAAAACTTCTGATCTCATAACCAAGGAAAAACTCTACAGCATTCATGCTCCCTTTTACAGACGCTTGCTTTTCTAGGTGGTTGAGAACAGGAAGGATTAGAAAGGGCTGAAATCTCTTTACTTGGTTTCAGACCACTGCTTTTAGGGGGGCCATTGCTCTTAGGACATGTCCTCTGTGCAGCCAGCATTCAAACACAAACTCCCTCATGGGAGGAAGCACGGTTGCCTTTTCTGAAATGCACTATGAGATCACAGACCTACAAAATCTCCTGACATGGGTTATGTGGATGCAGCTTAACCTCTCCCATTTGTAGCTGGTCACATACAGCCCCTCTCTACTGGGACTGTTTCTCCAGTGAGCAGCCCACCTGGGAGGGATCCTGGCACTAGGACTCATCTGAGCTGTTTCCTTATACCTGCTGCCTGGGGAAACTTAAGCCCACATCACAACCAAACGCTCTGCCATCTCTCTCCATTCTCTTTCCTCGTTCCCCTTGGAGCTGGGCCAGATCTAAGCAAATTCTCAAAGAGAAATCACATACACCCTAATTTCCCCTTCTTTCAGAAGTCTCCAAATGTTTAGAAATAGTTTTCCTACTGTTCTATTTTCCCAACTGGCTTCAAGGAAAGCAAAGAACCATCTCCCCTTTTACTGATAGGAGAAAAAAAATTCTCTTAGCAATAATCCTATCCAGGACACAGCCTCCCAACTCTTTCCCTAGGTCTTTTTCCCCACAAATCATGCCCCCTCCTCCTCCTAAATACACTCATGGAAGTGGTGGGGTCACGGGAGCACCCATCGATTGCTCCTTCAGAACATACACAGAGGTCTTTACACCCAGTTTCTGACTGCTGTGACCTCTTTAGAGTGAAGGAAGACTTATTTTCACATTTGGGTCCTGGTAGCCAATTCTAGGCATGTGGAAGAGCCCCCAAAAGCCTGCTACCTGGGCCTTATGAAGAAGGCCATTTCCACCCTCCCCCCTGGCCACACCTCACAATTAACCTCCCCAGTGATAAGATTAGTTCTGTCTGCACTCATCTTAGTGGCAGAGCGTACAGAACAATTCCCAGTCTGATTTAAAATTAAAATTTTGTATCAACGAAGGCACTGCATACACTGTTTTGTTCCACTTAATTAAAACTACATTAACTGGGTTTCCAGATTATTAACAATCTCTGTGCTCTATCCCCCTGAGAGCAATAGCCACAGGGTCATTATGACACAGAACACTGAGCTTGGGTCTAGAGAGCATGTAGTAAATCCCGGCATTAAGCCTTTGCCTACGAAAACTGGTCACTTTGGTTGTTTTTTTTTTTTTTTTTTTTAAACCTGAAGATTACAAAGATCTATGTGAAATTGGTTGGACTAACCCCTCTTCCCTGCTAAAACACAGGAAAGAATTGGGTTTTAGGTACCATTCTTCTCAGATGGCTCAGAGAGCCATGCAATATGTTGTGGCACTTTATAATAGAAGCAACGGTAGGTCTTCAGAACGAATCAAAATGATCCTTAGCACAACAGTCGGATGTCTTTTTCATCAATAAGTAGAATAAAATCTATAAAAATAGAAAGCATTTTTATTTTTCAAGCAATATGATATTGTGCTGTATTTTAAAAAAGGAAAAATACACAGGTATTACCAAGATATTTTGAAAGAGGACTGATTGCAAACCCCACTGGTAGAAACTGGGGACTGGAAGTAGAGCCTTCATGTGTGGACACTCCTCCCACTCCCAGGAGCCCAAGCCACCCGTCTCCACTTCTTCCCCACACGCTGACACACGTTTTTGAGATGCATATTGCGTAAGGATGTCAAAGTTTGGGGCATCGTTTATATATAGCAGTCACATAACTGTACCAACTCACAGTCACTAGGGCATAGACAGGTGCAAAGATTCTGGACCTCCCTGATAAGTCTAGAGCTAGAAGGGGAGGATCCTGCCTGCACATCCGGGACCTGCACGTGCAGCCAGGCACACACTCCAACAGAGAACGTGCACACACTCGTCCGCACACCCACGCGTGGGAGTAAGTCCTGCCCCTACCATACTCTTCGTGAATTCTGAAGTGGCTCTTCTCTCCCAAACCTGAAATGTGTGTCTTCACCGTGGGGAGATGACAGGAAACGTGCACACCAGCTATGGAGAGCAAGTACTTCGTAGAAGCTCTGATTCAACGGTCCAATGCGTATGCTCTAACCACGGATTTTAAAAGGGCTTTTATATATGAGAAGATCTTTTACATAAAATAAATATTACCAGATAAACCCCTGAGCTCATTTCCTCATCCTAGTAAGTGAGCCATAGTATGTGGACATTCAGATTTTGCAACAGCATACAAGTCTTTTTCTTTCTTTCTTTTCCTTCTTTCTTTCTTTTTTTTTTTTTTTTTTGAGTTAGATGGGAAGTACCTCCGTGTAAGTGTTGCAATGGCACTTTATGCGGAGACTTAGCGAAGTTTATGCTGAAGGAAGTCTAGTCTGCAAGATACTAGAAAAGGAAGTGTCCCAGATTCCTTCAGGAAACAGGGATGTGTAGAGTCTTCTGAGGAAGGAGATCTCTGATACCAAAGATGAAGATGAGAGAATTTAAGGGGGACCAGCAAATTAGACTCACGGAGACTGGAGTGATATTGTGAGGGACTGCTGCACACACTCCCAGGGCCTGCACTGTCAGTGTTCTTTCTGCCACATCTGACTGGTTTTGAAGCACATGGGAATGAATTAGTTAGGTCCCAACTGGCAATCCCCCTCTTTCCTATAGCTCTGGGATGCAGACGTGACTGTTCACTTACAAACAACAAAACCTACTTTAAACGTCTTTCCGAGTTAGTGGTGTGTGTTCTCTCTGGGGGAGGCTAAGGAAAAGGGGAGCAGCTCTCTCTGGTCACCTGGCCACAGCCCTCCCCCGACCCCCCGGGCTGCGGGACAGTGTCTGTCCTCCTCACACGCATTTCCAGGTGAATATGCCACAGCAGCAGACAACTCTCCAACAAGAGAGACCACAGGCCAGGTGTCTTTGTCTTCCTCTCACAGCTCATCCAAAGACATCCGGTTCTGGGAAAGACAGAACCAGTCCCAACACAGGGAGACTCCACAGAATTAACAAGTACATTGCTGAGAGAAGATCCGAAAAAGGTTATGTGTTCTCTTCAAGTTGCTAACTATAGTAAATAAGCCAGCTAGGATATGCCATTTAGCATGGAGCAAGTCTGACAGAGAAGGACAATCATCTCACTGCCTCTTCCACCTCTCTATCTGCAGGGTCTTTCCCCAGCACATGCAAAATCCATGTTTCTCCCACTCTGAGATTCCTGGCTGTGTTTATCTATCTAGCTCTATTTTTCTTGCCCTATTGTTTCTTCCATGTTTCTTGAAATGGTTGTCCATATTCTCTGTTTCTGTTTCTCTCAATCTCTCTTCATTGATTTGAAAGCCCCCTACCATCTGGCACTTTCCCTTTCCCTTGTCACTGTGATTTAGGTCATCACGGACATCCAAATTATCCAATCCAATGAATATTTTTGGAACTTTATTTTTGTAATTGGTCTACTATCAAAATTCTCTAAGCCTGAGTTTCTCAGATATTTTTCTACCTTTCTGAATATATAGTGCCAATATCTTCTGAGTTTTCTGTCTTCACACTGGGATCCCAAAATGAGGACTTTGCACCATGATTTTATCCAGGTTTAGGGTTTTAACTACACCATCCACGTGCTGATAAATCTTCTAAGCCCCAATATACACATCCCACCACTGCTGGACTCACCTATGTGGGATGTCCTAAAAAAAAAAAAAAATCACACATCAACCTGTCCACGTTCATATTTATCATCTTTCAGTCAAAATCTTCCTTTGTTTTATATTCATGTAGAGTCTCTGGTTTAGTCCTTAATCCTCAATGCTGTCCATAAACACTTAAAATGAATGAATTTGTAATGTTTAATAAGAGTCAGGAATGGCTTCTCTAAATTGATTGTATGAACCGAAGTATTTTACATGTGCCCCCAAAAGCATCAAGTTATTTGAGTGTATAGACATAACTCCGAAGACTCAAAATATGAAAACCCTAACAGGGCTCCTTCCATGAAGACCTTCATGGCCCTCCCTGTCCCTCTACCACCCTGCCTCTCACAGTCTATGCATAGCGAGGAAAATAAAAATGACAATTTGTGTATCCTACTGTATTGCTTCATATATAAAAACTGTAGAACCAATCACACTGTAACATGGTTAGTTACGTATGTATCTTACAATCATTTGAGCTTCTTAGGAGCAAAGACTATACTTATTTAGTCTTATTTTATCTGTGCCTGACATAGCCGGCACTTGATATTTTGGGGAAAATAATCAAATCCACTGGACTTACTTTTAAATGGAGAATTTTCCTCTTACTTTAATTTTTATGTAAGATTTTATTAGATGATGAAATATTTGCTTTTAAACTTTATTTATTTATTTATTTATTTATTTATATTTTTTTAGAGGTGGGGAAGGGGCAGAGAGAGAGACAATCCTAAGCAGGTCCCTGTCCAGCACAGAGCCCTATGTGGGGTCCATTTCATGACCCTGAGATCATTGCCTGAGCCAAAATCAAAAGTCCGACACTCAACCAACAGAGTCACCCAGGCACCCCAATTTTAAACATATTTTAATTAGTATGTTCTAAGCCACCCACTCTGCTTAAAAGAAAGGACAGGTAAATCATAACATCACCTGTTTGAAGGCAACCCCATGACTGATGAATGGTAGGCTCTTACATAGTGAAATAAACTTAGCACTACTCAATTTCAGTCACAAGGACACAAATATCAACTATGGGGAGAGCTTTTTCAATTGTATACCACAGACTATGATAGACAATTCCAGGCACTTTCCCCTTCACAACCCTCCAGAGTCAGGGCCAGGAGAGCAATATCTACCTCTCAAGTGAGCTAGAATCAAAACACGTCAGGAGGGTAGATAAAGGTAGATAAATTATTAAACCTACTGCCATTATCATTATCTTAATCCCTAAACCAGCTTTGTGTCAGGATAACAGCAACTTTTTATGACATGGATCAGATTAACCTTGCTCAGTCTACTGTAATCATTTCAGATGTCAAGCCATAAGAAGACCCCTGCCTAGATGATTTCTATTTTTAAGTCACCCAAAGAAAATGAAGTTACTTACACAGCAGTCTAAAAACTTAGTCAGCAATCTGTCATTCTTGTGCCTAAAATACCAAACTGTCAAATAATCTATTGAGTGATGTGGCTCAAATGGTTTCATAGTCCAAAATGTTTTATTTATATAAAATTTCTGGCTCATTTATTGCGGTCAATAATCTGAAAATTGTTTTCTGAATGATCCAGTAACTTCATATGATATTGTTAAAAGGGACAGCAAAAATGCACCTCAGGAGAAAGTGACACACAAATTATCTGTTATACAGAAAAAATTAAAGAGAAGTCAATACTTTGGTGAATAAAGCTAAATTCTATTACAAAAATATAGCTGTCACACTACTAAAAAAATACTTATGCCTTCAAAATCCACCAGCCAAGAGGGTGAGTATTCACTGATAGAATTTTATTCTTTTAATATTGCCTCCCCCAGAATAGACAGGTCAAATTCCCTTGAATTTAAAAAGTAAAAGCCATTCTTTCATAGAAATAGAATCTCAAAAGAAAAGCAAACATGAGTTTACAAGCATTCCTTTGGCATCCAGTGAGAACGTGTCTCAGATATTCACATATCTTTGTAACGCTGAGCCACTGACTTTTAGTGTTATAGGCTCCACAAAACAGAGACATAAAAAGTCATTATTGGCTACAACCCAAATGAAAAATACCCCACATATATTTAGGTAATTAATCTCAATTCCATTTATGAAAAGAAAAAATAAATGTTTCATGGCTTAAAAAATTAAACACATTTGATTATTGAAGCCTCCTGAGAGTAAGAGTTCTGAACAAAATTATTCAGTGCTATTTGGAAATACGGGTCTAATACAATCTTCTGGGTATTAGATAAAGCCAGAAGCTGTGGATCCCGATTTTGGCGGGGTGAGTCACCAGGGCAAATGTGGTGCAAGCTAACTGTACCTTAGCTTCCCTTGTACATATTAAGGAGCTCACGACTACACCATAACTCAATATTCATCAGGTTTGTTACAGAGCTGAGGCTGCCAGATTTTCATTTCCTACTGTCTAGACAGCCAGTCTAAACACTGTATTATGAAGCCCCCACGGAGCAGAATTCCCCAAAGACTTCTTAAAGGTCCTGGTGGTGCTAACTATGCCAGACACTCCCATTTTATTGCTTTTCTATGGTACCATTTGGGTCCAGAAAGACAGAATATAGGATTCCTTGGGAGAAAAAAAAGAAAGACTGGGTCATTCTTTAACTTGTAAAATCAATACAGCCTTAACACCCAAGTACCCACTCCCAGCCGACCATTCTCCTGCTGGCTTGAAAACTGTATTCAGCAGTCAAGGCTGCACGGTTTTCAGAAGAGAAAACACTGAACTTTCATGAAATACAGTGTACATAAAATATTTCGTGAGAGAGAAACTCCTGGAATTAAAATGAACATTTTTAATAGACTATTAAATATTATTCAGTGTATTGACATGCCTAAACAAAATGCTTTATAAAAAAATAAAATGACCTTGTCTTCAGTTTTAACACCAAAGTGAGAAGTTATTTATAGTCACTTTTAAACCAAAACTAGAAGAAATGGGTGAAATCTGAGCATAACCAAAGGATGACCAATGACAGTCAGCCAAATTTAGGCAGGGCTTCCAAAAAAGGGTTTAAAATAAGAATATAACTTGACAGCCAGGTGCAAAAACCCACATGGGATCAAAAGTCAGAGAAAGAAAGTGGTCATAAAGAATCCAGGCAATTAGTCTGTCAAAAAAACACTCAAAGCTCAGTAACCGTGCTGTAAGATACTGAAATATGTGAGTAACAGTTTGACATCAGGAGAGCTTCTAAAACTATTAGGGCAGGTTATATGGAAATTAATAGTTTGTGTAGGCCTTCCTACAAAACTGTGATGGTACATGCAGCAATCTATTTTTTTTTCCTAAATCCTTATTATAAAAACTACAGTTCCTGGAACATAACAACATGTTCACAAAAAGTTTGTGGAAGATACTGAATGAAAGGAGAGGAAAATGGCAGATAGAATCACAAAATGATTGATACCTGACTCAGCTCTCTTGATAAGATCTAGAGTTTCCGAGTAAACCTTACACTACACCCTGAAAAGAGAAGGAAATAGGGAGGAGCGCGTGGCAGAAATGAAACAGAAATCCATCAACTTAACACTATGTAGATGCTGACATGGGTTTTTCCATGTAAAACCAGAGGACAAGGCACAGGTTGCCGGGCTTATGGTATATACAGTACACCGGGTCTTTGAAACATCCCACAGGCTGGCTCCCTACACACCGATCACATCGACAATCACAACATATTTTCTAGTTTTCAGTACTTACGTCTTTAGGGTATGCATTTTGTTAAACCCATCCCAAAATATTTCATGTTGTGGAATGTTATTGTAAATGCGATTATTTTCTTCATTTTATTTTTTTAGTTGTTTATTGCCCATATATAAAAATACTACTTATTATTTCAATCACTTAAATGTGTTAAGACTTGTTTTGTGGCCCAGAGTATCGTCTATCTTGGTGCATGTTTCACACGTGCTTGAAAAGAATTTATGTTCTGCTGTTGAGTGGAATGCTTTAGATATATCAACTAAGTCACACTGGTTCATGACAGTGTTGTTCATATATTCTTTTCTCCCTAATAATTTATAGATTACTTTTCTATCAATTTTTAGGACGAGGATGTTGAATCTAGGACGAGGACGTTGAATCTAACTGTAATTGTTCATTTGTCTATGTTTCTTTTCACTTCCGTCAATAGATGTTGTATGTACTTTGAAACACCTATTTTTAGGTTGTTATATATATGCAGGATTTTTAGGTTTTGATAAATTGACTCATGACCATGACAAGTCTGTATCTCTGCTAATATCTGTTGTCATGAAATCTACTTTATATGATATTAATAGAGCAAGTCCAGATTGAGTTTGGTGTTTACATGGTGACTCTTTCTCCATGCTTTCAACTCATCTATTTATATTTATGTTAATTTTTGAAAGTATATAGTTATATCTAGACTTTTATCTACTCTTATGGTTGCTGCCTTAAAACTGGAGAATTTATACCATTTATATTTATAATATTTACTAATATGGTTGGTTTAAATCTACCATCTTGCTATTAGTTTTCTAAATTTTATATTTGTTCTTTCTTTCTTATTTTTCTCTTTTTTTGCCATCTGGATTACTTGAGTGTTAGTATTTCATTTAATGTCTGCTTTTGGTTTATTAGCTATACTTCTTTTAATTTTTTAGTAGTTTCTCTAGGGTTTACAATAGGTATTTTTCACTTTTCAGGGCTGGAAGTAAAGAATACGTTCATTATCCTGACTATGGTGATGGTTTCATGGTGTACGTCTGTGTCAAAAGTTATCAAACTTATACCTTAAAACGTTCCCCTCATTGCATATCAATTATACCTCACTAAATCTGTCGTTAAAAAAAAAGAGAGGAGAAAGAACATCAGGGTAATTGGCACTCATATTTTAATAAGGTTTTAAGTCTACTGCATAGTAAAAAAGTGTACTAGACAAAATCCTGCCCAGTATAATAATGTATACCAAGTAATATTCTTGAGCTTTTCTTCTGTCTGGGAAATTGGAATATATTGTTTGTTAAAATCCAAGACAAATCTTGAAACATCAAAAGTCATTTTTGAAGTCCCTCTAGCTATCTTACCCATAGAGGTAATGTGGAAGAAAAAAATGACCAAAATATCATAATTTAAAAAGGCCAAAAAATCAAACCTTCAACTGTGAGTATTCCATTTCAAAATGTGCTCTTATCTACATTGGATTCCTCAGTTTCATTTTTTTTCTCTTATTTTTCCTCAATTTTGCTTCTGAAGATAGGTTGGCAATTTTTTTTTCCTGTAAAGGGCCACAGAGTAAATATTTTAGGGTTTGCAGATTACCTTCAATCTCTGTCTCCTATCTTTCTTTGTTTTTCTTTTTTATAATGCTTTCAAAATGTGAAAACAATTCTTACCTTGAGGGCCAAACATAAACAAAGCACAGGCCATAGTTTGAAAACCCCTGCTTTAAAATAAATTGCTCCTGACATCATTTGGGACCTTATCAATTGCTATGGACCACAAGCACTTCAAAGGCAGAGACACAATAATTGGGTATGGTAGTATACATTCAACATGTTTCCTTCTTATACTTCACCTCAATTCGTATGAGGAGAATATTCAAAAACGTATGCGTCTATTCAGCTGGCATGGAGTGAGAATTCGCATGTTAACATTTTAGTGGCTTTCTTGAATTCTAGGCGTGGCTTCTAAGCATTTGTAAGTTAATGGAAACCTTGAAAAACCTTTAAGCTAAGTAAGTCAACTGTTTTGTACCTGCAAAAATATTTTAAGCTAAATAGAAATATTTAATCCGTATACCTTTCTCATAAGTTAAAAATTCATTACTTCCCAAATAAAAGTCAATATAAATATTATACAATAATGTGTCTTTTTTTTCTCGGAAACTACAAAATTTTTAAAATTTGCATTAAAGTCATATGTGGAAGGGTGAACAAAAATATATACAACACATTTTCAGAGAGCACAAAAATTTTTAAAACTGTCTCATCTATCATTTTGTTTGAGTGCATTATTACTCACATATTCATCAGATGTTTATTACGCATCTAACTTTTCTACTTAGAATACACAATGGAAAACAAGATAATCGTGGTCCTTACCAGGATGGAGTCTATTGCCCATGTGACTGAAAGGTGATAAAAAGGAAAGAGACAAAATAATTACAAACTAGTCAAAGTGAAGGAAGTAAACAAAACAAGCTGGGATAGACAGAGTAGCCTCCAATATGAAAGCGAGGAGCTAAAGGTAAAAGAAAATGCAAAATTTTGGAGGCAAGTAGGCAAAGAACCCTGTGGCTGAGGAGAGCCAGTATAAACATATGAAACGGAAGTGGTCTAGTGTGTTTAAGGATTTATTAAGAAATCAGTTGTCTGAGGTGGTGCCCATGAGCCAGTGGCGTGAAATAAGGCTGAGGAGATGGTTGGGAATAAGACTCATACTGCTACTTGGAAAAAAGACTGGAGGGGAAAATAGTAGAAGCAGAAATACCAGTAAAGAATCAATATGGCTCCTTCCCCCAAGAAAAGATATTCCTCATATGAGAAATGACAGTGGTTTAGAATAGACTGGTGGCAGAGGGATGAAAAAGGGTGAGTGGACACGGAGATGTGGAGTGAAAGGAAGGCTAAATACCATGGTCCATCTGCACATCTGTAGGAATGATCCAATAGAAAGAGGAAAAGTAATGAGGCAAAAACAAGAAGAAACCAACAAAGATTCAAAGCGCCTTAGAACTTAAATTACACTGTTTTATTTAGCATGTGTTTCGAGAATAATAAAAATGAGGGGGAAAGTTGTTTAAAATCCTGAAAAATTTAGAAGTGGAGTTTAAAAACTCAAACCGTAAAGTCATTCCATTCTTAAAGTTTTCATTCATTAATCATAAATATTTGCCATGTGCCAGGCCATATGCTAGATACTGAGAATACAAATATGGAGATATATGTATCTTGACATGTGTGAGATTATACTTCTGACACTACTTAGTCATCTCCAGTGTAAATATTTAAGATTTTTTCCTTTATATTTCGGTTTTTTTTTTTTTCTGTTTGTTTAGTTTCTTTATTATGTTATGTTAGTCAAAATACAGTACATCATTAGTTTTCGACGTAGCGTTCCACGATTCATTGTTTGCATATAACACCCAGTGCTCCATGCAATACATGCCCCCCCCTTAATACCCATCACCGGCCTATCCCAATCCCCTGCTCCCGTCCCCTCTGAAACCCTCAGTTTGTTTCCCAGGGTCCATAGTCTCTTGTGGTTCATTCCCCCTTCTGTTTGCCCCCCCTTCATTCTGCCCTTCCTTCTCCTTCCGATCTCCCTGCTATTCCTTATGTTCCACAAATGAGTGAAACCATATGATAATTGCCTTTCTCTGCTTATTTCCCTTAGCGTAATCTCCTCCAGTAGTTTAACCAAGCAAAGAAATGAGCTATCTTAAAACTGCAAGGACCCTTCCTCTTCCTTTCCTTGCTTGAATAATTCACTTATCAAACCATTAAGTGAAGCAGAACAAGGTCCACCTGGACCGGGGGTGGCGATGCTGTAGTAGCTCAGAGCAGGATGTTAGAAGAGAAGCAAGATGACAGACATGGGAGTAAGGGTAGGGCTGGGTAGAAGGGGCTGGGTATCTAGAAGAGGTAGAGGAAGGTATCCAGGCATCGGGGAAGCCCAATGAAGGAAGTCAGATCTCAAACAGGATGAAGACAAAATCTACACTTGAGCGCATCTTGCTGCAGGGCTTTAGAGCCCAAGTAGATTGAGGAAGGTATCCACACAAGGTGGAGCCCTGTGTGTGGAGTCAGAGCCAATGCTGAGTAAGGAAGGCATCCATTCCAGAGTCAGCCCCGCAGGGGATGTTTGAAAGGTAAGGAAGGAGTCCCTGTATGGGGACAGCCTGGTGTAGAGATTCTAAGCTTAAGTGGGACAAGGAATGTGTCTATGTGGGTAGGCAGTCTGTATTAAGGAGTCAGAGCCTCAGAGGAGGAAGGAAGGCATCCATGAGACAATACAGCTCAATGCACTGGCAACAAAAATTAGGTTTAAAGGTACCTGTCCAATAGGGTTCAGAGGGCATCTACATGGGGAAAGAGGGGCTATAGAGATGGGTGGTAAGGTACATACACAGGAATTGATTAAGTATATATTGATAGTATTGGGAGCCAGGATTCTCACTATCACAGAAGAAACAGAGAAAAAAATTGAATAAACCCTAAGGTGTTGAACTGGAATCAGAAACATCATTGTAAACCCATGATATACAATCTTTCTAAATTAAAAGAGAAAACAAATGGGCGCCTGGGTGGCTCAGTCGGTTAAATGTCTACCTTTGGGTCAGGTCATGACCTCAGAGTCCTGGGATGAATCCCCACATCATCGGGCTCCCTGCTTACGCACAGAGTCTGCTTCTCCCTGTTCCTCTGCCACTCCCCCTGCTTGTACACTCATTCTCTCTCTCAAATAGAGAACTCTCCTCTAAAAGAACTAGGGTTCCTTGAAGATTCCACTTCTAGGCTAATTCCACTAATGGATCAGGAAAAATACAAAACAAACTTGAAATCTAGTGCTGTACCAGAAAACAAAGAAGTGCTGAAAGAAAGAAAGACATATATTAGAAGAATTCAAAAACCAATTTAAAAGGTCTTCTACTGGCCAGGACAGCAATCACCGAGTATCACTTAAAAAACAAACAAGCAAACAACAACAACAAAAAACCCATCGAATTATAAATCACTTATTAAAATGCCATAAATCTTCAGACATAAACAAAAAATACAGAAATTTAAAGCTTGAAGATGAAAAAGATATTTATACAGTTCCAAAATACCTTCCTATAAAATCCACCTTGTTTTAAAAGGAGGAAAACCTTTGCCATAGAGAAGCCAGGCAAATACCCCCTTAATCTATGATCAAGCACTATTATTTTCAGTAATAGGACAAATCAAAATTAGGTACCATCTGGTGGGTTAAAATAAGAAGAGCAAAGCATCACTTCTGTGATATTCCTGCCAAAGGTACATAACATAAATCAGGAAGAAATGTCAGAAACACACAAATTAAGTGCATTCTAAAAAAGAACAAACAAGAAACTGGTCTATAACCTTAAAAAGTGTCAAAGTCATGAAAGACAAAGAAATACTGAGAAAATATTGCAGCCTGAAGAAAACTAAAGACACATTACAACTAAATGCAACACCTGATTCTAAACTGGATCCTTTCTGCAATAAGTAATTTTTATTGAAAAAAAAATCACTGAAACTTGAAAGGGGTGTGTAGGGGTGTGGATGACAGAAATGAATCAGTGTAGATTCCCCTGATGTGAATGGTAATATGGTGGTTATGCAGGAGCATTCTGGGATGACAGGGCGTCAGGTCAGTAGTTAACTTTCATATATTTCAGGAAACAAATGTTCTTATACAACTTTTCTGTTTCAAAATATGAAAAAATTAAATTATAGTACATTTGTCCTGCTGAGGTTATGATTTCAGTCTTATCATCCCAACACTGTATGTGTACTATTTTAAGTTTACAAATAAAACAGCCTATTTTAATAATGATCCCTCTGTTCTCTCATTCAGTTAATTCATTTATTCATGTATACTATCATTCCTTATTCATGCAACAATTTATTTTAACAACTACTCTGTGCCAAGTATAGAGTGAGATGTTCAGACATTTCTTTTTTTTAAAGATTTTATTTATTTATTTGACAGAGATAGAGACAGCCAGCGAGAGAGGGAACACAAACAGGGGGAGTGGGAGAGGAAGAAGCAGGCTCATAGCAGAGGAGCCTGATGTGGGGCTCGATCCCATAATGCCGGGATCACGCCCTGAGCTGAAGGCAGACGCTTAACCGCTGTGCCACCCAGGCACCCCCAGACATTTTTATATACGTTTTTCCTTTAATCATCATAACATCTCTGCAAGGCATGAATTATTACTATAATTTGCACACAGAAACAATGCTCAGGCAGTTACTTCAAGCAAGGCCACATACAATACAGAAGAGCCTGTTAGTCCAATGCTTAGAGATGCCATTCACCTGTTAACACTTCACTCAATTAAAGGCATTTAAAGATGAATCTTTAATCCTTTTGATTAAATGGCCAGTTAATTAATAATTATGGTATTATATAAACATACCTTAAAAACACAGCCTCATATGTACACACTCATCACTTTTATTCAACATAGTACTAGAAGTCCTAGCCCTAGCAATCTCCCAAGGGGGAAAAAAAAAGTATCCAAATTGGTAAAGAAGTAAAACTGTCACTATTTGCAAATGACATGATACTACATATGGAAAACCCTAAAGGCTCCAGCAAAAACCTCGTAGAACTAAAAAATGAATTCAGTAAAGACACAGAATAGAAAGTTAATAGACAAAAATCTATTGCATCTCTGTATACTTATAGCAAAGTACAGAAATAAAAATTAAGGAAGCAATCTCATCTACAATTGCATCAAAAAAATAAAATACCTAGAAATAAGGTTAAGGATCTGTACTCTGAAAACTATAAGATACTGATGAAAAAACTGAACAAGACACAAATGGAAAGATATTCCATGCTCCTGGATTAGAATAATTAATATTGTTAAAACGTCCATACTATCTAAGGAAGCTACAGATTCTGTGTAATCTGGCAAGGATGTGGGAAAAAGGGTACACTCGTGAACAGTTGGTGAGAATGTAACTTGGTGTAGCTACTCTGGAAAACAGTGGAGCCTCCTCAAAAAATTAAAAATAGAAATACCATATGATCCAGTAATTCTACTTGTGGTTATCTATTTGAAGAAAACTGAAACACTAATTCGAAAAGATATATGCATGCCTATGTTTAGTGCAGCGTTATTTACAACTGGCAAGATATGAAAGCAACCTAAGTGTCCACTCATAGATGAATAAGAAATATGTGATATATATTCACAGTGTAGTATTATTTAGCCATATAAGAGAATGAAATCCCGGCATTCACAACAACATGGGTTGTTATAGAGGGTATAATGTTAAGTGAAATATGCCAGAAAAAGAAAGACAAATACCATATGGTTTCACTTATCTATGGAATCTAAAAAACAAAACAAACAGCAACAAAAACAGAAACAGATTTATAAATACAGAAAACAAACTGGTGGTTGCCAGAGGGAAGGGAGTGGTGGTTATGGGTAAAACAGGTGAAGGGCGTTAAGAGGCACAAAATTCTAGTTTTAAAATAGTGAAGAAGATGAAAAATACAGAATAAGGACCATGGTCAGTAAGACTGTACTAACTTTGTATGGCAACAGATAGTAACTGCACTTACCACGGTGACCACTTCATATTGTATGTAATTGCTGAATCGCTATTTTGTATCGCTGAAACTTCTATAATATTGTATGTCAACTACATTTCAATTAAAAAATAAGTTCTGGGGATGTAACATACACCATGGTGACTACAGTTAACAATACAGTATTAGAATTAAAAGTTGCTAACAGGGTAGACCGCTCTTTGAATCTCCTTCACTTATTGTACCCATCCCCCATTCACCTCCCCTCTAATAATCATCAGGTTGTTCACTAAAAAGTCTATTTTTTGGTTTGTCTCGTTTTTTTTTTCCTTTGTTCATTTTTGTTTGTTTCTTAAACTCCACTTTTGAGTGAAATCATAAGCTATTAATGTCTTTCTCTGACTGGCTTATTTCACTTAGCGTAACATCTAGATCCATCCATGTTGTTGTAAATGGCAAGATTCCATTCTTTTTAATGGCTGAATAGATTTCCATTGTATATATATACCACATCTTCTTTATCCATTCATCAATGAACACTTAGGCTGCTTCCATAATTTGCCTATTGTAAATAATGTTGCAATAAACACAGGAATGCATATATACTTTCGAATTGGTGTTTCTGTATTTTTTAGGTAAATAGTAGTGTGATTACTGGATCATAGGGTAGTTCTATTTTTTTGAGGACCCTCCACACTGTTTTCCACAGTGGCTGCACCAGTTTGCATCCCCATCAACAGTGCACAAGGGTTCCTTTTCCTTACCATCCTTGCCAACACTTATTTCTAGCCATTCTGACACGTATGAGGGCTAAGACAGTACATTTTAAATGTTCTCCTTAGAAAAAATAAAAAAGTTAAAAGAAGAAAAGTTCTCATTAGAATGAAAAAAAAAAACAAGTTTCTAACCATGTAAGTTGATTTATGTTAATTAAACTTATCACAGTAATCACTTTGCAATACATACACACACACACACACACACATATAATGCTACATACTGTATAATACCAACTCTGTGACACTGTGAAAAAGGCAAAGCTGTGGAGAGAGTAAAAAGATCTGTGGCTGTGAGGGAAAGAGGGATGAACAGGTAGAGCACTGAGGAGTTTTAGGGCAGTGCTACTACTGTGATACTGTAATGATGGATACATGTCCTTGTTTATTTGTCCAAAGCCAAAAAAAATAGACAACACCAAGAGGGAACCCTAATGTAAATGATGACTTTGGGTGATAATGATGTGTTGATGTAGGTTTATTGACTGTAACAAATGTACCACTCCGGGGATGCCTGGATGGCTCAGCTGGTTAAGCTTCTGCCTTTGGCTCAGGTCACAATCTCAGGGTGCTGGAATTGAGTCCTGAATTAGGCTCCCTGCTCAGCGGGGAGCCTGCTTCTCCCTCTGCCTGCTGTTTCCCCTGCTTGTGCTCTCTCTCTCTCTCTGACAAACAGTCCATTAATTTAAAATATTTTTTAAAAAAGTACCACTCCAGTGGGAGATGTAGACAATGAGGAGGCTATGCATGTGTGGGGGGTAGGCAATATATAGGCAATCTCTGTACCTTCCACCCACTTCTGCTGTGAAACCAATACTGTAAAATAAAGTCTAAAAAAAAAAAAAAAGGTGACCAAGGACCCAGCTCTGAGCTTCCATTAGGTCACTCAAGAACTTCAATGCTTATACTTTGGCCCCATAACTGTTACTAACTGGTAAGTTCCAACAATTCTGAAACTACTGCTATTATGAACCAGGCAAAGACACCTATAGAGACAAGAAGATTCCCAACTAACGTCCCAGGAAAATTAGGAGAGGATCAGGACGGCACTGTGAGCCAAAGAGGCTGAGCTACACCCATAAATGTTCTTCATCACTTTCCCTTTCTCCTCTGAGAAAGAAATTATTCAGATATGATCTTGCTTTCAGGAGACTGCAGTCCCCGAGAATGACTGATTTCCCAGGGAATCTGAGCAGCAGGGAAAACAAGGAGGGAGGGCTGTTCAGCTCAGGGAAAGAAGGCACAGATGGACGGCCTGGGGAGAGGGTGGAATGTAGAGTGGGGCATGAAGAGCTCCCTCCCTGGCCACCCATTGACCTTCAGTAAATAAGCCCAAGAGATCAAGGTACAATTTGTGTCTGAGTTCATGGGGAAGCTAACAAGAGACAAAGAATGGTGCCCATCCACCCTTGGGGTAGAGGGTGTAGGAAGGTATTAGACCTGCACAGTTAGAACATTGTGCTTATAGGCCTCGTCTTCCCATATCTCCAAGGGCCAAGAAAGCCTCAAGGGTCCTTGGGTTATATAAAAAGTGGTCCATATACATCACAGATTACCGTAGCGATACCTATTAAATGAAGGGTAAGGCCAGGAAAGAAGCAGAGAATCAAGTTTGCTCATTCAAACGTGAAGTGAAATTCAAAAAACATTTTTCGCCTTTTCTAACTGTGAAGAATTTTTGAAATTTTCCTCACCTGTAATTTGTACTATGAAATTATTAAACATAACTGAGTACTATGGATATACCTATACATATATATACACTATCACAGATACTCTTTTTTACACATGTGAATGCAAACATACCTGTATGTAGTAGATTATATACTGAGAGAGAACACAGGAATGAAGTCTCATTTTATGATGAATTAGGTTATAAAAGGAAGAGTGACAAGCTTTTGGAAATACTGCAGGGAAGTGCCACGTCATAAAACATTGACCTGCCCTCCTCCAATATTTACAAAATAATAAAGATTTCCAAATAAGGAATAAGACATCATTTATTTGATTGAGAACCACATGAAGTTGGCTGACTTCTTTGTACCTTTAAACACAGGAATGGCACTTACAATGGTGGACACGGGCTCTAACACAGAATAATCCCAACTCCCATCTCCCGCCCACCCATTAAGGAAGCTTAGGAGAGAAGGATCTGGTACCTAAATTATAATCGTTTTCTTTTTGTGGGGAAAGTACAGAGATGTAGATTCACATGACTGTGTGTTCGGATATATAGACTGTGTCACAAATCAAAATACAGACTATAAAAATCCATGAAAAAAAAAACTTAAAAACACACCAGGAGAAACACTGGTAAGAGAAGGAATTTTACCCTGCCAGTCACTTCAATAAATAATTACTTTGTGCCAATCTGTTGTTGCATGCCAAGTACATGAAAAGCCTCTTCCCTAAAGATAGAGGAGAAAAAAATTAATTGGGGCAGGGGGAGCTAAGCTCTATTTTAAAAAGAAAAAATTCATCTTCCTTTGCTTTATTATGTTTATAAATTATACTGGATTTTCAACCCCATAGAACTTTTATTAATTCAAAAAAACTAGAAATTCTGAAGACTCACTCGGCATAATTATAAATTAAAAAAAAAAATCTGAGCAGTGCCTGTATGGCTCATTTGGTTAAGTGTCCCACTCTTGATTTCGGCTCAGGTCATAATCTCAGGGTCTTGGGATCGAGCCCCAAGTAGGGCTCCATGCTTAGCAGGGAGTCGGACTGAGGATTTCTCTCCCTGTCCCTCTGCCCCTCCCCCCACTCACAAACTCTCTCTCTCTTAAATCAATCAATAATCTGAAAGAAAAATCACATTAGAAAACCAAAGGCACAGGCAGTGGGTTAAATAGTGCGTTAAGGAAGATTAGTGTGAGCATGTCTGAGAACAGAATTGATGAACAAAGGGAGTTCATTGCTAAACAGGCATTTTAAATGTGTAGCATAACATCCATACTACCCATGCAGCCTGGTATACTGGAAATACATCTCTTTGAAATTTAACTACAGAAGCAAAAACCTTATTCCCTATCAGAAAACAGATCAACCCCCCACCCCTCAAAATAAATAAATAAAAATCACCATAACCCCAACTTGGACGGTTCTGTGAAATCTGATCCATTTCATTTTCCTTCCCGGGCAGACGCACAGAACAATTGCCCGTGCGGCAGCTCCACTGCTGGTGTCTGTGGCAGCAAGTGACATAAGAGGCCCATACACATTCTCCAAAGGGCGGCGGGATGGTTATTAAATCACTGCTGAGCCACATCTATGTTCATCTTCTAGAAATGCAGAGACAGCGCGATGGCCAGTAACTGTGTGTAAGCTGTCGGCTCCAGTTCAGTAATTGCACAGAAGCCAGATCCATCCCGCCTCCTGCGGAGAGTATCAGGATAAAGGAGAGTGCTGCCACAGGTACGCATCCACACACCTGAAATCTAATGGGGGCTGCGGCCTCGTCTAGCCCTTGACAGCAAGGTCTGGGTGCTGGGAAACCCTGTGCAGAAAAAGCCTCATGTACTTTGTGCTACAATCTGAGAATCACCCTCTATTTCCACCGTTGATAGTTTCACATGCGTTTCTCTTTCACGCTGTGGTGTTTGGTTCATTCCAAATATGGGAGTCCACGAAGTTCTTGAAAAGAGTATAATGAATTTTAGTAAATTTTACCAGCAATGAGAAAGTATGGAGGAAGGGGGCCGATGGGTGCCTTCACTGTGATCACATACATTTCTGTCTCATCTCCCTCTTCAGAATACCCTTCTTCCACTCAGAAGTCAAGCAAAAGTTCTTGTCACCTAGAGAATAGATTCATTTTCTTCTCCATAATGCTGGTATTATCTGATACGCAGTCTCACATTGATTCAGAGTCTATTTTAAATGGCCTTATCAAGAAATCACTCTCAAATAAATACAATGTGCACTGTAGGAGAAATTCTTGCAAACAGAATATTCTCAACCTTATTATCTGTAATATAGAGATGTAAAAGTCACTGGTACTCAGCACAAGTATAAAAATCTATACATGTATGCCGATCACCGCACATGTTCTGGAAAACCAAGTGATCCCACAAGGGGCTGAGGAGAGTCAAGGAAGAAGTTTAACCCATGACTTCTGCCTCCAATATGCCTACTGCTATGTTGGAGTGACAGATCTGGCCCGAGGTCTGGTGGGCTGCTTTTCCCATTCTATTTATTCCCTCCTGTAGCTAAATTTACTCAGCCTTTCACTTCCAAAAATATCACAGACTACATGACCCAAGAACATTCTGTCTGGACAACACCTATTTGTAAATATTGTTAAAGCAGGGCTGAGCTCATGTTTTAAAAGAAAACCTGTAATAGCTATAATGTTCGGATGCCCCCTGTGATATTCAAGTGTTTATAAAATATGGTTCCAACCGGTCTCCTAGCAATGACCATCAAATACAATGATCATACTTTTTATAAGATTTCTTCTTAGAATAATGCTACTGGCTCCTCTCTCTCTGCCCTAGTCTGAGATTCTGCCCAAGTTGGAAGAGGGAACAGAATATACCCTGAAAACAACTAAGAACCCTGTGCCACCTCTGCTTCTCCACTGAGAGGGGCTTCCCGCGTTTCTCTCCACACTGCTTGGTACAAGTACGCTGCCCTAAAGAAGCAGACCTGAAATTATCCTGTCATGCTATCGCTGCAGTATGGTTAGAAGAGAGGTAACGCACTAGGAAGCCCATTGTTCGTACACATCTAAAACCACATTTACCTTTCTATGTATAAAGTGGATAATGTTACACTCCCTCATCCCTCTCCCACCTCCCCTTCCTTCCAGTCTTATTCATTCATATGTTTTATATTTCGAGGATCAGAGTATAAAGACAAGAGTTAGTGCTCTCTCCACAATGCCAACATGAGGTAATGCAGCTTCATGGAAAACACTGAATTTACAATGATTATGAACTCATCAGCGAGCTGATGACTGGTTTGAAATAACCTAGAATTTCCTAAGTCTATAAGCTCAGTACAAATATCTTTTATTTACAACCCTGTCCTAGCTTTATATGATGTCCCACTGCAAACGACTCCTCAAGTGATCATTTGCCATGTCCTAATTATCCAGCAGTTTTAGAAGATCCCTTTTCTGTTTAGAAAATGCCCTGAATTCTTTTTTTTTAATGTTTTTTTATTATATTACGTTAGTCACCATACAGTACATCCCTGGTTTCCGATGTAAAGTTCGATGATTCATTAGTTGCGTATAACACCCAGTGCACCATGCAATAGTGCCCTCCTTACTACCCATCACCGGTCTATCCCATTCCCCCACCCCCCTCCCCTCTGAGGCCCTCAGTTTGTTTCTCAGAGTCCATAATCTCCCATGCTTCATTCCCCCTTCTGATTACCCCCCTTTTTTTATCCCTTTCTTCCCCTACCGATCTTCCTAGTTCTTATGTTCCACAGATGAGAGAAATCATATGATAATTGTCTTTCTCTGCTTGACTTATTTCACTTAGCATTATCTCCTCCAGTGCCGTCCAATTTGCAGCAAATGTTGAGAATTCGTTCTGATAGCTGAGTAATATTCCATTGTATATATGGACCACAACTTCTTACTCCAGTCATCTGTTGAAGGGCATCTCAGTTCCTTCTATGATTTAGCTATTGTGGACAATAGAAAATGCCCTGAATTCTAAGCTGAGGGGTTAGTACGCTCTTCTCTGGTAAACCAACACCACCAGACTCTAAGTCTGGCTCTTCCGCTCTCCTGAAATGAAGAATCTTTGACTGATTCCTTAGCTACTTTAACTATGCCGCAGTCTCTTAAATATAGTGAAGAGCCCAAATAAATCCCCTGAAGCTTTTCCAGGTAGAGTCAGCCAGAACTACCCCAACCCCCCAGTGACAGTGGACTTCATTAACCTGTGGCTTTGCTCCTTAGAGTATCATTAAATTCAAGAGATGAGTCTTTAAAGTTCAATGTACATTAGATGTTTTTTTTTTTTTCACTTCTCAAGTCTTAAAAGAACTTCCCACCTCCTCTAAAAGCTTCTGCTACATACATCAACCCCTCATTTGTTTCTTATTTGAACTCTGAAAACACAAACTGTCTCTACAATAAAATTATCTTTATCAAAAATAGATTGTTCTTCAAAGAGAAGAGAGGGAGTTAATCATCATTGAGTACGCACTACAGGATGTACAATGAAATAAATCCTTTACATACATTATGTCCTTGACTTTCTCATCCTAACTCCAAAATTAATGTGAATTTTCGATTTTTTATTTTACAGATGAGGAAAGTAAGGTTCACAGAAACGATGTAACTTTCAGCCAGCTGCAGAGCCAGGACTTACACACAAGACTGTAGAAACCCAGCTATTTTCTTTCACTACACAATGGAATACAGATCACATTTTTAGGTCCATCTTATAAAATATTGAATCCTATGTCAGGTGTAACAAGCTGTACTTTAGACAAATGCCACAGGGCAAGATGGTTCCCATGGAAATCCAGAAAAGGGAAAAAGTGAAGCTCCAAAGAGCTCCCACACTAGGACAGGATAGGCCTGGTTGGCAGGTCCTTAGGAGCAGGTTTCTAGGTCCTTAGAAGCAGGTTTCTAGGTACATCACTCATCACATAGCAGCTTCATGCACACTGCAGAAAACGGTTTGCATGACAAAGATGATGGCTAGTAAAGCAATTTCAACAGTGGCTAGTGGCAAGAAATCGGGATTATAGCTATTTATAAGCTATAAATGGACCATAACATCACTTCTCATTCACTAAGCAATTATTAGGTATTGAGAATACAGAGAAATAATTTGATGTTTGGGATTATCAGGCCACTGAGTCTTGAGATCACAACATAATAAAAATTCTAAAGGAGGGATATCTAGAGAGTCAGAGTGAAAAACAAGCTGTAACCTAGAGGTAGGATCTCAGACACCATACACGCAAGAACTGAAGACAGTAGAATGAGCGGTGCAGCAAAATGCTAAGAGCCAGTGGTCACCACACGCACACCAGATTCCAGATCTAATTACAGACCTCATTGGAATTTCAGTAACGACCCCTTTACTCTTAGATCCATGCTCTTCAATTTTAGGTGAAAATTCCATAGTCTCATATTCAAGAGGAGAACACATCGTTCTCTATGGTGTGTTTCACATATTTCCACCAAACTCACTGCAAAAACAAAGTACTGAATATTTTACTATTTAATTATACTTTTAACTCTTGAAGTATCTCCTATGGCCAAGGTTGTTCTAATATTTTATCATAATACTGTCTCACCAATCCATTGCATTTGGTCTGTTTTCTTTTTATGGGAAAGTGAATATTTCATGTTAAATCTTTTGAATACAGGTTTCATACTCGGAATTGGTCAATCAGCAGCAGCATAATGACTGGTTGTCATTAGAAGAGTAATATTTTTGAAGATCATCTTCGTGCTTTTTAAAATAAACGTGCACCTACTATATTGCTGTTGGGTGTGCCATCTGAGATGATTGTGGAGCACCTTATGGTAATATGTGTTCTTCAAATGGATTTTCATGTACTTTCAGATTTTCTAAGTATCTATCAAATTTCCATATGGATAGAGGTGTCAAAACTCAATCAGGAGTTAAGCTGAATGCTCAATCATCATCATATCAAATGGTTGTGATTTCTCTAAAGTAAATTTATTCTTATTATCCCATCCCCAGAATTACCTGTAGAGAGACAGCTCCCAATCACTGATCTTATATTGTCCCCTTCTTTCCCTAGTCCTTTCTACAGTGTACACTGGTTTCTGCAGAAATTAGTAATACAACGCAAAAACCTAAGACACGTAGGTACCTCTCCTTGGTACATATTGTACTCTAATTTTGTGCTGGGTTGTATTATGAAAGTTCTAATAATAGTGACAAACAGAAGAATATACATGGAGAAGTGATTTAGATCAGAGATCAGCAAACTTTGTACAGGCCCAGATAAAAAATAATCAGGCTATGGGGGCCATACAGTCACTGTCACAACTAATCAACTTTGTTGCTATAGCACAAAAGGACCATAAACAATAACCAAATGAGTATAGCTATGCTCCAACAAAACTTCACATACAAAAAAAGCGGGTAGCAGATTTAGTCTGTGGGCCATGATTGCTGACCGCTGATTTAGACACTGTCTCTAAGAACACTATGGCTTATTTAACTGTAATAAAATTATAAGATGTTTTTAACCACAGCTCAAAGACTGAAAGCACGAGTGCGGATTATTACACATTTAAGGCCTGACAAACATAACTGTGACAGCCATAATGCCTGAGGGCTTAACAAAGGTCAATAAAATCAGATCTACTACCATCATCCACATGTTCCTCTCTTACAATGGCCCTGACCACTCCACACTCTACTCCCTGATAAACTTAAGAGGAGGGGGAAAAAAAGGAGGGGAGAGAGGATTTTTCAACAGAAACATAAAAGCTTTCCACTACATAGGAAGTAAGCATTAGTGTTGAGAAAAAAATTCCCCTCTGGGTAAAGTGAAGAAGCATTTTCCCCAGCCTCGAGTCAAGTCTCGCAGGAGATAGATCTAGCTGAACCATTCACAGAGATTTGAGATACTGAGAAGAAAGGAAGATGATTGCTTCATTCCCTGGCTGGTTCACTCATGAGCTACAGAATCCTGAATTCCATCCTTGTGCCACAGTGAGAACGAGGTTGATCAGTGGAGGTCATTCTTGGCAGTACCTGACATAGAACCCCTGAAATCTGAGGCAGTATATAAACACTGAGCTCAATATCCATTTCTAGTCTATGAATTTCTAAAGCCTGAAAATATGGGGGGCAAGCTTGGATCAAAACAAAGAGCAAAATTTTTGAGAAGTATATTTAATATATACAATATTTTTGAGAAGTATAATCCTCCTTCCCATCTCAATCCTAGTTTCTGGAAGGTGTCCCTCAAAACCTTTTTAAGAGAACTTGGTATTTCTTCTCATGGGGCACAAACATTAGAAGAGGTGGCAAGCATTAGAGAACACCCAGGGCCATCAAGTTTATTAAGTAGACCACTTATTTACACAAGAATGACTTGAAGATATGCACCAGTGGTGAGAATGAAAGAGAATCAACCATTCCTCTCTGAAGGTTCTTCAGCAAGGAAAGAGAAATGGTTGAAACTCAACATCCTCCCAAAGAAATGTGCACACATCCCATACAAAAGACCATCGCATTGGTGGAGTTAGGATCCACCAGCTGAAGAGGAACTCCGACAGACTGACACTTCCCCATGACCATTAAAACTTGCTTATAATAAAAACACCTTCTCTTATGTTCGTGTGACTCCAACTCTGGTAATATAGCTAAATTATTAGAGATGTATTTATCATGGTTGCCCCTGCCTTTCCACTTTACTCCAAGCAAAGATACAACTCAAGCCTATGATGTGGGGGGAATTTAAAAATGGACTAGATTTTTATTAATTTAAAGAAGAAATGAAAATTATGGAATTTCACAAGACATTAAGGGATGTGAAAGGATGTACTTTGCATATCATGCCTGAAGACAGAAAAATTCAAACATTGCATATTATTCCAAATATACCAAGTCAGTATATAATCCACAGGATTATAGTTCACTCAAAACATTCTAATAAATAAGATTATTTACATAATACTTGTTTCAGAAACAGAAAGAATATTAGCTATAGTAAAAATTACTATATGTAAAAAAGTACACGTTTTATCTAGACCACCAACCTACGGCACTGATCCTAAATATGTCTATTGCTTTAGTGTGTTCCTTCAAGAAAGGAAGAAAACTGCGAATTTATTTCTGTTCCATCTATTTACCATGAATTCTAGAACATCCAGTAGAGATTCTCCTGGAAATATTTCATTTACATTTGTCACCTGTGCCTCAAGTAGAGTCAAGGAGCAGTCTTTGGGATCTGAGCATGTTAAGGAGCACTACAATAGAAGCTTATCTGCGACTGTGTAATAAGGGAACAATATCATCATGTATCAAGGTGATGGGCATACTACAGCCACTGGTTACTCACTACGTGCCAGCTCTCAATGAAATTTTTTCAATTACTATGGCATCAGTTACTCAATATGAGAGCAGTAAAGGAACCAGAACTATTAAACATCATGTGAGTATTTAAGTGCCTTGTCCCATAAAATCCTTTAACCAAACAGTTCTGCTTTCACTAACAATGTTAATTCCAAACACCGCAATTTATTACCCTTAGAGCATGACATAAAAATTATATATTGTACCCAGTAAGGAAATGAAAGATTTTATAACACAATTTTATTTTTTTTTCTATTAGCCAAGGAAATAATTTAACAGAAAGTGTTATCCCGAGGGCATCTGGGAAAAAACATGGTAAAGATTCAGAGGTACATAAAAACAAAAATCATACAATCTTATTTTTCAACCTAACTCAATATTGTAGGAATCCAATATAAGGGTGAATATTCTGGAGATGTGAGCAAAGATGTAAGACTGAATTGTAGACTATGAGTAAAAAACAACAATACATTAAGTAATCTGGTGGATCAATGTCTTCTTAATATTTTGCAAAGATATATAAAAAACAAAAGCAATAAACAAAAAAGCAAACAACTTCAGCTATAAATGTAGATGCCACATGATAAAAAAAACAGCATGATGATAATTAAATAAATGTGTGGTGATTAACGTGAGGTTTTCAATTAAATGTGATGAATCAAACATGTGTTTATTTTTCTTTCTAAATCCCTACTGAAATAATATTCAAAATATAAAAGCCACATGAACAAAAACAACAGGAAAGAAAATGACAAAAATGACAGAAGATTAAAAATATCAAAGAAGTTTTGGAAATAGGAAGCAGAATAGCTAGAGATAACCATCTTGTCAGAAGACACACACACACACACACACTCTCACAATTGCTTGCGGATGAGTAAATCAACCAGAAACAAACTCATGTTTCAGAGTTTAGAAACTCCAGGACCTCTGAAAGGAAGGGTGTGGGCTCTGTCTCAAAACAGGAGAATTTTCTGAAAATGCATATATGTGCACCATAAGATCTTTTCCCCGATTCCACCCAACACAGGCCTGCTTGTTGTCTATCCTGGCAGACACTTGGAAATTTAATGTATCGAAATCAGGTCCAGAATGTTTCTGGACTTGGGGAAGTCAGACATAACGGACTATGATATAGCTATAATGAACATACAATGATTAATTATAACTCTAGCTTGTGAAGAGTGAAATCCCCAATTCCCTATTCAACTCCCAAAACGCTAATACCCAAAGACACAGCTTCCAGGCTGGAAAGCAAAATATTTATTTCTAAAAAATGTGGCCCAAAATACAGTAAAAATTTAAAAGTAGTGTGATCATGGCAGGACTTGGCATGGAAAACTGTATCTAACCTACTATGTCCTTTCCTGTGCTGATGATGGCAATACTATGTGATTTTCTTCATTCAATTACATATGACCAGAGGTAGGACTTCCTAGCAAAAGTAGTTAAAGCTATTTCTTTTCTTTTTTTTTTTTTTAAAGCTATTTCTTGATTTACTTTATTTCCTTTTCCTTTGCCATAAAATCTGACAGACCTATCAGCCTGGGTCCCACAGTAAAGACAATATGGAGTAGAACCATAGTAGGGCAGCTTCGGATGAGTGGCATGAGTGGAAAGTAAAGATATGACCTGTAACAAAACAGAACCACTTCAGGATCCAATGAAAAAATAAAAGATATAAGATAAATATTTTTTAGGAAGTCATAAGGTGGCAGGGGAGAAAGTCTCATACAGATAATCAGTTTCGTGAAAAGCATCAAATTATTCAGTTGTGACACTGGAAGCTAGAAGACAGTGATGTGTAATAAAGGCAACAATATCATCATGTATCAAAGTGACGGGCAAAGACCAATGCCTTGCAAACCTTGGCAGACTACTCTTTCCAACATTGATGCCTGTATTCATATATACTATCCATAAAGTGTGACAGAAAGATACATTTTCAGGTAATATCTCAGAAAAACTGCACTTCCTATGAACCATGGAAAGCTTCTCAAAGACGCACTCCACCAAAATAATGTAACAAACCAAGAAACAGGATGAAATGCTGTTGTATAATAGGAAATCTGTCCTTTATTTCTGGTTCCTGGAGAGAGACTAAATCCTTAGAATTTCCAAATAATAGAAAGGTCTCTGTTAATCATGAGCCCCTTAGATCACACCTCAGCACATGTTAATGACATGATCAGTGCTGAGACTGGTCAAGAGAAAGGCCAACCATGTGATCAGGGGGTTGGGACTCTGAGCCAGCCCAGCCTCCACGGAAGTTCAGTCATGTGGCCTATGATTACATCAATCGCATCTACATAATGAAATCCCAATAAAAACTTTGTACATCAAGGCTCACAAAGAGCTGCCTGGTTGGTGATGTGCTTAGAGGGTGGCACACTCTGATTCCATGGGAAGAGGGCAGAGAAGATCTGGGTTTGGGACCCTCCCAGGCCTGCCTCATTATTATCCTCTATAATTAAAATGTAGTTCTAAGAAGAGTAATTTCCTGAGTTCTGGGAGTCATTCCAGCAAATTATTGAACATGATCACACCACTTTAAAATTTTTATTGCCTTTTGGGTCGTATTTTTTAGAAATAAATATTCTGTTTTCAGGGCTAGAAGGTGTATCTTTGGGTATTAGCATTGTGGGAGTTGAATAGGGAATTTGGGCATTGCACTCTTCACAATCTAGAGTTATAACTAATCATCGTATTTTCAGTATAGCTATATCATATTCAGTTGTGTCTTGGCTTCCCCAAGTCTCCTAAATCCTGGGAACCCCTGAAATTTTAGACAGTGGGTCACAGTTCTGGGTGGCCTTGGGAATCCCAAAGTGGAGCTGCTATCAAAAGTGAGGGCAGATGAGGACCATGTCCTCTAACCGGTAGGGTCTGTGTTAACTCTGAATCGTTATCAGAATTGTACTGCAGTATGCCTGTTGGTGTCAGAATATATGGAATCTGGCCAATATAAAAGCCAATCAAAAGAAAAGAGTCAAAATATTCTAAGCTTGCTTATGAGAGGAAGCCCCAGTTTGGTAGTTTGAAGAAGCCCCAAAGAGAAACCAGCCCAGAGTGCAGGATGAAGGAGGGCTTCAAGAAAAATGAACTGATAGATGACTCAACAGTTTCAATCATATTTAAAGGACATTTTTGATTCTTTGATGAATTTTGATTAAAATGGTAATAGTTAAATTTAAAAAAAAAAACCCTAAAAACCTAAGCAAATTGGTCCACGTGGGTGCCTTAGTTGGTTAAGCATTCATCCAATTCTTGTTTTCAGCTCAGGTCATCATCTCAAGGTCAGGAGACTGAGCCCCACATCAGGCTCGACACTCAGCGTGGAGTATGCTTGAGATTCTTTCCCTCTCCCTTCTCCTCAAATAAATAAATAAATAAATAACTTAAGGGAAAAAAATTCTAACCAAATAATAAAAGGCAACTATTCACTCTAGTAAGTCCTAAAACTATGGAAAATTAAAATCATATGCTATATATTACAGTTCTACATTGTAAAGGCATAAAATTTAAACACCCCCCCAGATAAAACCCTTTTAGAAAGATAAGTTGATATTTTTTTTTTTTTTAAAGATTTTATTTATTTATTCGACAGAGATAGAGACAGCCAGTGAGAGAGGGAACACAAGCAGGGAGAGGAAGAAGCAGGCTCATAGCGGAGGAGCCTGATGTGGGGCTCGATCCCATAACGCCAGGATCACGCCCTGAGCCGAAGGCAGACGCTTAACCGCTGTGCCACCCAGGCGCCCCTAGAAAGATAAGTTGATATTAAAGAAATAAACGTCCATCTTCCATATTCTTATTAGTAAGTCAATACTGGAAATCCAAGAAATATTGAAAAGCATATTATTTAGAAATAGCAAGGTAAAAACCATAAACAGAGTTTGGTTGAAACTTTTGTTTTCAAAACCATATACATGCTACCACTTGGTAACAATGTACATGCACTTTTAAAAGGCAGATAGGTGCAGAGTAAAACTACAATTAGGAAAAATCAAAAATAGCTTGGGTACACATTTTTAGATAAACAAGCAGTTTTATAAAATACAGCTGGTGAAGATAGGCGAGGAAAGGCAGAAAAAAAAATTCTGAGTTTTGTGTCTTTGAAGCTAAAAGAGCCAGATAAAGGGTGAACCAATCCAGTTAGTATGAGGACAGATCAATAAATTTTACTATGGAAAAGTACATTTTTAGAACAATATAATGAATTCAGTTCATCTTCAAAGAAAATACCAGAAAAATGTTAAACTGCGTTACATTACATTTATAAAAGACAAATGATCAATATATACAGAGTATTTGAATGATTTTACAAGAGTTGAGAGGAAGCCGGTCTCAGAGAATATTTCTTCACTTAATGATTTTAGTGTTTCTGCACTGAAATAACACAGTGTGCAGGAAAGGGCTAACCTAGCCTTTATTCAGGACTGCCCTTAGCTGACTCATCAAGGCTGAACTCTGAGCCTGTGTAAGATTTTGCCTGGTAAGAGTATTTTTGTCTGCCTGCTGCTTCACTAGACAGTTTATGCTACCAAAGTAATTTACGGTAAATCTCTGCTTTTTCTCTTTGGTGGTATGGAATCCACCTAGCAGTGTGCCTACACATATCAGCCGAATGCAATGCCTGCCTGAATGACCACCAATAAAGACCCTGGCACCAAGGTTCTGGTGGGCTTCCCTGTTGGCACCGCTTCATACATGTTGCCACATGTCACTGATGGGAGAATTAAGTGTATCCTGGGAGACTCCTCTTGAGAAGACACCTAGAAGCATATGTCTTGGTTCTCCAAGACCGTCTGCCATGCACCTTTTCCATTTGGCGATTTTTACCCATACCCTTTCACGTTCATCAGCCATGCTCATGAGTCAAAGAGTTTTGAATTCTATGAATTTGTCTAGCAAATCAGTCTTAGGGGGGCCTTGGGGATTCCCAACATTTGTAATGTTAAAGTTTGTCCCAAAATACTAAAATTTGGCACTACTTAAGTATATATGTGTTTCTAATGCCAGAAAGCTATGTTCACAGGACTTCTTTAGTTCAAGTTGCCAGCTACAGTTATGTTTATTCACTATAAATTTCTTTTAACTTTAAATATATTTTGTTGTTACTTTACATATTAATAGCCTACTTGGAATCTAAAACTCTCCCGTTACAGCAGAAGTGATCTGTGAGCTTTAAATACTATTCTGATGTCCTCTAAGCAGATCCATTACCTCACCAGTCCTCCATATAAAATCCAATCCCAAGTTTCGCTATGAGCCACAGTAACTAATAGGTACCATACAGAAGAAACGTTCAGAATGGGCAGCCTAGCCCAATCTCATTTTTGCTACAACTAAGGTAAAACTGGTAGCAAGCAGTATCAAAAACAGATACGCATTCCTCTTATCTAATTCACAGTACTGTTTAGAAGACTGAGCAATATAACGTGTATGAGAAGGGCTTTGTAAACTCAATAAACCTACCAGTTATTACCATTACTATATGTTTATGGATTAAAGCAGTTGCCAACTTGCTCAACTGGTTTCTTTCACTTGTGTTTGACTCCTTACTCAGCTTCACAATGAAGAAAGGATTGTCTAAGATATTTCTGTGTCTCAATGATGTCCCAGTAACAAGGGAGAGGATTTTCAGAGGAATATCCTGCTTAAACAAGGTAGCATGGAATGTGCAATGAGGTTTTCCCAAAGTCAGGATCAATAAATCCCTCTTGAGCAGTCTTTATCCGATAGGTGGAATGGGCCACATTCCCTAAGAAATTTCTAATTTGAAGAATAATGAGAGCAGATTCTTTCTGACTAATGAGACTGTGTTTTCAAGGTTGAACACAAATTGTGGGGAGACTAATTTTTGTGTGTGTGTAAACAAAGTTGCATCTGCTGTGATCATTAACTGAACACCTTTCTCTAATACATAATTGATGTTTTGTATTTTTTGTCTTTGAGCTGTTGTTTCTGCCAGGCATGCCCTGCCCCTTGCTGCGTTTCTGGTCATTCATCCTCTTGTTATAGTAACAAGAGGCAATCCTGCAGGGAGACCATCATGTCTTCTACTTCCTGCTGTGCTTTCAAAAGTCAGTTTCCATGAAAATGTATGTTGCATGTAGAAAAAGATTACCGTAACCCGTGAAAAGCCTATCTTGAAAATTTTCTACATAAAACGAATGCTTCATTTTCCTAGGGAAAAATGATCAATTGTAATGTGGAAAGGAAAGGGAAGACACTCTGTCCTCTACAAATCATCAACCCCTTTCTCTTTCCCTCGCGTCTCACATACTGACGCTAAAGAGAGAAGAGTTCAGCCCACCTTCCTCCACTGGGAACTACGAAGGTACCTCTCAAAAAGTGGAGAAAAGTATTGGCATGAATAAAAATACAGAGTAACAAAAAGTGTTTGTCTGGTCTTTCTCCTCTTCCCCTTCTATTTTCCTTAACTCTTACTCTCCTATTTGCATCCTGCAAGTTTAATAAAAGATGAAGGTATTATTGTAGAAGATACAGAGGCCATTACCAATGCAAATTCAGTGAATAAACATGATCATAGATTGTTTACACCAAGGACTATCCTATTAAAATGAAGAGTAGCCTAAGAAAAACAAAACAACAAAATCAACCTTCTTCAACATTATACAAAAGTATAAAGCCAATGCTTTGACAAAAATGTTACTGATTTTATTTTCCTATACCAATACTATGTGATAAATTTACAATTTCATTTGCTTCCAAAACAAATTCCATCTTTAATCTGCATCCTATTCATTCATTCAACAGGAAGTTACTGAGTATTGGATCTGCTATGTGCCAGACACTCTTGTAGGCACCAAGGATACAGTACTTAACAAAACAGACACATCTCTGTCATGAACTTGTGTTTTAACAGAAAAGGTGAGACAACATACAAAATGAATTAACACATAGATAATGTATCTTGAGAGTAACAAGTGCTTTGGATAGAAAGAAAGCAAGGGGAAAGGGCATCTCGACCTGATGTAAGAGAAGTAGGGGAGCTCAGCACAAGGTGGGCTTTGCAAGCCATCATTAGGGCTCTGGCTTTTCATCTGAATGAAATGAGACCACCACTGGGTTGTTAAACGAATGAATAGCATTATCTCAATAAAGGTTTTTTTTTTAATCACTGTGACATGAAATCATAGAAAGAAAGTTCTTTGTAACTTCAATTTCTTCTTCCTTTTAGAAGCCTCGGGAATTAAACTTTTTATGTTGTTAAATTTGAAGTTAGGGAATGGACTAGCAGACCTGATTTACAATCTTTGGAGGCAAAGGATAGGTTCAAAAACAAAAAGGCTGAGGTAAGCAAGTCATTTATAAAAATGTCCCAGAGATATCAAGAAACTGTTTGAGGAAATCAAACACCAATGGAAAAATTCCACCTTTGTGTTTTTCCTAGAGTCCTCATTCATTTTCCACTCTTGACAACCATGTCACTCCCCCATCATCCAAGTGTCAGCTAGGCATCCAGGGCTCAGCGTTACAATGTACCTGCCATCAGGAACGATCTGTGGTCACGCCACGGCAGAAACACATTATCCCCTCAACTCTGACTCAGCCCAACGTACTTCATTTATTGCTGTTCCCTTTGATGTAGTAATTTTTCTAAACTGCTCTTTCAGAGACCTCTCACTTCAATTCCACAAGTATTCTGAAGTGCATTTTGTGCTTTAACCTCTTCACAGATGTTCTTCAGAGCAGAAGCTATATTAAGAAGGCACAATCTAAATCGCTAATATCCAGGATAAAGACATGCAGGGCAATTTCCAACCCTTCAAAAAAAATTTATAGGAAATAAAACCATTATATTAATTAACTAACTAACAAAGCTTTTATGGGCTGCATGATACATCTACATACAGTCATCGTCCTAGAGTTTTATATTTGAAAATGATACACTCTTAGCTTTTTAGGAGCTCACAGTCCAGTCAAGTAGAAATAAAAGAAATAGACAAATATTGATCAGAGAGAGAAAGAGAGGGAGAGGAATACATAGGATTAGTACCTTCCGCACACGTGGCAGACGGGAGTCGGGAGCAGGTGTGGGAAAGATTAATTCTAAATACAACTAACAATATAGATTAAAGACAAAACAAGTTCCATGAGGCAGCTTAAGAAAGCTTATGGATGTAACTGTGTCCTCCAAAACTCAAAGAATGAAGTTCCAACCCAATATGTGGCTGTATTTGAAGATAAAGGCCTTTAAGGAGGTACTCAGAATTAAGTATGGTCACAAGGGTGGGGTCCTAATCTCTTAGGACTGACATCCTTATAATTATAAATGAAGAGACGTCAGAGGTGTGAGCATCAAGAAAAGACTACAGAGCACCAGATGGAGAGCAGCCGTCTGCAAGCCAAGAAGAAAGGCCTCAGGAGAAACCGAATGTGCCCACACCTTGACCTCAGACGTCCAGCCTCCAGAACAGTAAGAAAATACATATCTGTTGTTTAAACTATGCAGTCTGTGGCATTCTGTTAGGGCAACCTGAGATGAGTAAGACCAAGAGAACCCAGATAGCCAGGACTTCAATAAACATGCCTAGAGCATAAGGTGTGGAGACAGATTTGGAGGATGGGGATGGGCTAGCCTCATGTCTCGTAAGAATGGAAATAAGCAAATCATGAAGATGGTTTGGGAGTAAGGTTGGGGGGAAGCCTTAGAGAGCCTTAGAGAGAGGTCCTAAATTTAAGCAAGTTCAGGAAAAGAATACACTGTTAATTACAACTTGTTATGGAATGCATGCCCATGTCCCTAAGAATTTCTTATACTGAAACCCTAACCCCCAATGGAAGGGTATTAGGAAGTGGAGTATTTAATTCCAGTGATGTTAACTATATATAACAAATTGAGATTCCCCAATTACGAAGCATGGAAGACTTATAACCTCTTTGAACTTCAATTCTTCATCTACCCTAGTTATCACATAATTCCCATTCTTTATTACCACCATCACAACTAAGTAAATCAATATATCTGCATACAATAAGCAATACGATGAATATTCCAAGGAATTGATGAATCAGATACAGAATTAAACAATACTCAAACAAGAAAAAAACCCAAAA
Organism: Ursus maritimus; assembly: GCF_017311325.1. Lineage (NCBI taxonomy): Eukaryota > Metazoa > Chordata > Mammalia > Carnivora > Ursidae > Ursus > Ursus maritimus. The sequence continues at coordinate 69,985,109 of NW_024426663.1, forward strand.
ACATTGAATCACCTGGAACAAGAGAGGTAAGAAAAATGAGGTTGATATAAGATCCAAGGTTAAGGCACTCACAGAAGTTTGGGCGACAGTGCAGTGGTTAGAACTTAGATGGGTTTATGCTTCCCACATCAGTGCTCTGCTTATGGGCTCCAAATACACACACACACACACACACACACACATATTCCAACAATTCTCACCACTAAATACTAAGTAGGAGTAATTCAGATATTGAAATTTAGAAACTATGTGTTTGGATAGTCTTTATCCTACAGATGGTAGAATTGAAACTCAGGTGTTCAACTGATGGGACACAAAATCATAGACCAACCTCCTTATAGATAGAGAGCTAGAACTGAGGTCTACTGACTTATAGCCCCGTTAGCTAACACAATGCCTGGTGCCTAAAGCAGTGGTATACAAGGACAAGGGGCTTGGAGCAGGCAATAATAGGATGCACTGTCTGCACAGAAAGTAAAACCAGTAACAAAACTGACTACAATTTGGTCTGTTTCTAATTATCCCCATGCACCATTAACTCTAAATAATTAAAATGCCAAAATACTTCGCCCTCACATAATCTTTTTCCTCAATTTCCTAAATAATTGTTGAGAATGTGGTTTAGTTTTAATAATGGATGCATAAGCTTCAAAACTGCACATTTTATTCTTTAATAAACCCTGTGTACTACATGCAAGTAAACTTGGAGAATTCCCAGATGCAGAGTTACACAGTGAGCTCCTTACACACCTGGACTCCCTTCATGTATCAAAACCAGTTGAGGCTCTGATCAGCTGATAAGACAGCAAAAAGGCATTTCGTGTAACAACTCGCCTTCAAAAATAATTTGAGCATATTCACCCCTGCTTTTAAATTGGCTTTCATTATAAAATAAGTAAGGTCATTGTTGGGAAGACATTCAACAAACCTTTCAACAAACATTTTTGGGGATAGGAAAATTTCATTACAACATATTTTTTAAAAAAGTGAAAGTTTTCACAAAAAATAATACTTTTGTTTTTGTTTGTTGGTTTGTTTGTTTTACCACAATGGCTTACTATAGAAGAAACCACAAAGACTCCTCTAAGCTGATCACAGTGAAATACAATGTCTAATGGTCTGTCTTCTCCAGTCTGGTCCCCATACTGTCAGAGGACAACCTGAAATAACTCATGTACACACACATACACACATTCACACGCACCTGTATGTCAACAGGTACCTGCATATTTATGACAGCGTTTCACACTACTTGAAAAAATTTTCTGGACTTCAGGATCACTTAACTTACTATCTATTCAGACAGTATTTTAAAATTACCTCCACTTATTTAAAACTTTTGTAATTTTGAATCTAAACATTCCAGCTGCTTTTTGTTATTATGGACTCACCTAATTTTATTTTAAGTATCTGTGTCAATGGACACTCAGTCTACACACAGTGGGTTATCCAGACAGGGTCTTCATAGTTCAGAGTTCTTAACTTAGACTTTGCAAAGTCCATAAACACGATCATGCTGGATAGAAAATTCTGTATATATGCAAATTTTCTTGAGAGAGGATCTATAGCTTTCATCACAATCTCAGAAGTTGGAAATCTAGATGAGTTGATATAAGTCAAAACCTCCAAATACCATTAACTCCTAGATTCAGAGTGGAAATACAGTTTTATCCATTAAATGTAGGTGGTAGGCACATGGGACTTTAGACATTTTGTCTTTGGTCTGTTTCAGGGAGTTGATAAACAAGTTTCTAAAAAGAATGAATTTCTGTAAGATGAGCAATATATAAAATTTTCTTTCAATCGTAACACTGTAATAACGTTTCAGAGAAAGGTGCTACTGAAAATGTGGAATATGTTTAACTACACAAACAGATGAATATGAGAATAAAACATCTACATTATAGTAAGTCCAGATTCCTATGCTAACCCATTGCAAAATACTGAAGAGAACTGACGCTTCCACTACTGTGTCATGGTAAGAGCCACCATTAAACCCCTGGGACACCGTGTGTGGGTGTTGAAACTTTTGTGAGGCTTCATTTCACTTCAGGGCAAAATGTGTGCCTTAGATAAGGGCTGCTACAGAGAATCAGTTCAAAACTGCTTGAATTAAAAGTGCTTTTTCCCGCCACTGTTTTTTAAAAAATTAAACTATTTCTTTTTCTTGTTTTGATAAATAGGGTACTGCCATTTACTTAACAACAGAGTAATTTTGTTCAGTTTCTCTGTACAAGTGAAGTAAGTCTTGACAGAAGACACAGAGAAAAGCACTAGTACATGCATTTTTTTAAAGATTTTATTTATTTGTCAAAGAAAGAGAGAGAGTGAGAGAGCACAAGGAGGAGTAGGAGGCAGAGAGAGAAGTAGGCTCCCCTCTGAACAAGGAGCCCGACATGCGGCCCGATCCCAGAACCCTGGGACCATGACCTGAGCCAAAGGCAGCTGCTTAACCGACTGAGCCACCCAGGCGCCCCCAGGACTTGCATTTTTGATTAAAGGAAGCAAAATCCAATCCCCTACACAATAAAATCACCAATACTGTTCTGCACTTAATGTAATCAGCATAGCTGAATTTACTGATGACTAGGTTCACACACTGGAGAAATACTAAAATGTGTCCTAAATGTCCAAGGCACTTAAATTATTGTAAATCCTAAATCCACAACTTAAGGATCTCCCAATTCAAGGTAACTTCAAGTTACAGCATCTTTTATTTGTGAATCTCTGGTTTAAATGGGGGAAACAAACCAAAAATGAATAAGGCATTTTTCACCTAAAAGATTATATTCTAGTAAGAAAAACAGGCAAGATAAAAGTGTGGGTTTTTCCTTCTAAGCATGCAACCTATTGCAGTAAAATATTCACTTACCCACCACTCAGATTTAAGGAGGGGTAACTTTTTGTCGTATCTAATTTGTTTTTCAGAAATAAGACATTGCGGGGGGGGGGGTGTGCCTGGGTGGCTCAGCTGGTTAAGCATCCAACACTTGATTGCAGCTCAGGTCATGATCTCAGTCAAGGTCATGGAATTGAGCCCCACATTGGGCTCTGTGCTCCACACTGAGTCGGCTTGTCCTTCTCCCTCTACTCCTCCCCCTGCTCATGCTTGCACGTTCTATCTCTAAAATAAATAAATAAAATCTTAAAAAATAAAAAAAAGTAAGACATTAGGTACTTTTAAGATGTGAGATATATTTACCCTTTATTTCCTTCACCTCAATCCTTTCCCACCAAATCACCATCCCGAAGTTGAGCATATCCTTCTGTGAATGTACTCACAGCAGTATGCAGTATTGCAGTGTTTAAATATTCAATGGAAAACACAGCTCCACTTTAGTTCCTAAAAAGTATTCTAGCCTTCTGTTAACACCCATTACCAAGTATCTGTTGTCAAAATTTCAGTACTTTAGAAAATTTTCTATTTTGGAAAGAAAAGTGTTTCAGTATCTGTGGGTGATACAGGTAAGAACTAATCCACAGAAAACAGAGGAAAAAAAACTGTTATATAGTTTTAAAAAATAACAATTAGGATGTTACCTTACAAGCAAAAGTCATGAAAATATGCTTATTTTAAACTGATCGTATTTTAGGTTGTGATTATGGTTTTTAATGTTTTTTTTTTAAATTATGGTTTAATTGTTTACATCTAAGGTATATATTACTGGCAAATGGTATGATAGGGTAAAGCTACAGTCATCATTTTATATTTGACTTTATCCTCATCATTTTGTTATTGACTTTTATCAGATTTTCAACAATTCTTTCACCTCCTGACATTCAAATCATTCTCTGTTGAAACTCAATTACATCAATACTCATGCAGACTCTTTTTTAATTGTTTATTCCATCTCTGCTATAATTCTATCACTGATAAAATTTTTGTCTGTAATTTACACTTAATACCTCTTTTATTAACTTTCTAAAATTTTTTAATTTGCAATTAGTTTGCATTGTCTTTTCTTTGTATCCTACCACATTAACCACTTCGGATTATGGAGAGAGATCTATCCACAAAGATTATTACAGAATTAAGTGATTGCAATTAGATTCCCTTTATAGTAAATCAATTCATCAGTAAGTAATACCACAAATTTTTTTATTATGAAATACGAAGATGGACCAATGCTTTCCCTAGTTTCATTAGACTTCGGACACATTTCTTCCTGACCATCGGACCCCCAATCTTCCTTTTCTTAGAGCATTTACTCTGGAAAATTTTAACTGCAAACCATATACCTCCTTTAAAAGTCTACTGGAAGCTTTAAGACCCAGGAAAAGTCTTTCTCAAGTACCTGGAAACCATCTTTTTGAAATGTAACCATCCAGGGAGGTAACACCCCTATGTACCAGTCTTTCTGGAAGGGGAGGAGCCTAACTTTAGGGGACAATTTACTCCAAATTCTGTATCAGCTAGAAGATAGCCTTTGCATCCAGACAAGGCCAATCAGCAGACGCAGGTGGCCTGTGATCTCCCCACTGCACACCAAGCTCTATAAACTCTCTTTCCTCTACTTCCATAGTTCCTTTCCTGTTTAACTTGTCTGATACAATTTTTCTTCAACAATTTCCTCCAATTCATTCTCCTAGCTGTCAGAACTTCTATAATGAATATTTTGCTAACCACAAATTCCTGTATTTCAGTATTAGGCAACTTGGAGAGCCCTACTGGTTTCTTTCACAGGGGAGTCAAGAAACCAAGAAATGAATACAATGTCTTTATCAACATATTCACTGCTTAACCTCAATAGTTATGTAGTATTTTTATCATTCAAATAGCAATGGTTGATTTTTAAAAACAGATGCCCTGCTTTACCCTCTTCTTATTCTGTGAAACATCCTATCTACTACATAACATTTATCTAAAAATGTGTGATATTTTATGATTGTGGCCACTTGATGCCTACATTCTACATCTCTGAAAAATAGCTAAAATATAATGATGACTCATATTAAGTTCAAAATTTTACTTCTGTTTCAGATGGCACAGCTATGCAAGAAATGAAAATAACCTAAGTGTCCAGTTGTAGAGAACTGGTTAAGTAATTAATAAAAACATTCAATGGGATCACCTGCAATATATATGTCAATATACTTAATTAGGGAAAGGGATGACTACAAGAGACTGGGGTAGGAAATATACAAGATGAGACTGTGGTATCTTATTACTGAAAAGGGAAGCCACTGAGGTATATGGGTCCTAACAAAACAGCATAGAGTCAACTTGAACAGGACAAAAATGGAAAAATCTGAATACACAATTATATATATAATTACAAATGTATAGGTGTATATAAATTCATACCTATATATATAAATAGTATGTAACTATAGGATCACTAAACACACTAGTATTAAAAACTTGTAAGTTCCTAATGATATTCTTAAAAAGAAAAAAAGAATAAAAAGAAATCCAAAATCCAATTAATTTTATGAAGGCAGAGTATACTTAGCTTCAACTCCTTATTCTGAAAATTATTTAAAAGGAAATAATTAAACATTTATCCTGACTTTCTTGTACAAATTATTTCAGTGTAACCCAACCAACTTAATTCATAAATATATTTATTTGTAATATGTATTTATAATATATATTTATTATATATATGTATATATATATATGTATAATATTTATACATATATATGGGGCACCTGGGTGGCTCAGTCAGTTGAGCACCCAACTCTTGATTTTGGCCCACGGTCATGAGATCAAGCCCCATGTGGTGCTCTGCACTGGGTGTGGAGCCTGCTTAAGATTCTCTCTCTCCCTCTTGCTCTGCCCCTCTCCCCCATCCTCACTCGTGTGCATGCTCTATCTCAAATAAATAAGTAAATATTTTAAAATACATACATATACATATATTCTTTACAGGTAAATTCCAACTAATACAAGTTCAATGATGGAAGTTGGGAAAATCATTATGTTGTAAATGAAGTTAAGTGTTTCAGGCAGTGTTTATCAATACACTAAACCATTAGATGAAATGTTAGGATATTTACAAAGGAGAGTTCAAGATGCCACCACCTGAACCCAATAATCAACTGTAGACTTTCTAAGTGTATGATAAGCAGACATTGCATGTGGGAGGACTCCAGGCAATATGGAGATTAAAACACCACCGATGAAGTATTTTGCCAGAAAAAGAAATGCCTAATCTAAATGTATTCAAGACTCTAGAGCCACATTATATTACAATAAAAACAAAATAGGAAAAGTTAATTGAAGTAATAGGGAATCAAACAGACAAACCCAGAATGGAAATGCCCTGCAAGACAACTATATTAATTTTCTGTGGCTGGTGTAATGAATTACAAAAAATTCAGTGGCTTAAAGCAACACAAATTTCTAGTCTTACGGCTCTCTAATTTAGAAGTCTGATGTAGGTGTCACTGAACTAAAGTCAAAATATCGGCACTGGTGCATTCACTCTGGAGGCTCTAGTAGAGAATCCATTTCTTGTCTTTTTCAGCCGACAGAAATCACCCATATTCCTTGTTTTGTGGCCCCCTTGCTGCACCTTCAAAGACAGCAATATTACGTTTCTCTGACCACTCTTAAGCAATTACATTTTCCTCTGAATCTCCTCTCCTGCTTGTCTTCCACTTTTAAGCGCTTTTGTGATTACATTGTGCACACCCGAATAACCAAGGAAATGCTTCTCACCTCAAGGTCCTTAACCACAACGGCAAAATCCCCTTTTCCCTGTAAAGTAACATATGCACAGGTTCTGGGAATTAGGAGGGGGACATCTTTGGGGGCTACTATTCTGCCTACCTCGACAAATGGCTCATTTTCTTTAATGAATCAATAGCATCAAAAAAGCTGAGAGGAGAGATCATTGCTCTAAGTTTAGGTATATTTAAGAGACATAACAACAAAATATTATGTATGGTCCTTTTAAATACAAATCCAAACTTGAAAAGATAGTTTTATGAGATGCGATGCTTGCATTGTGGTTAAATGAGAAAACGCCCCTATATTTTACAGATAGTCATTCCACAGCTAATACATTCTATACCTTTCCATGCACTACACGCACATACACGCAGACACACTTGTTTAAAAACAAGAACGGATTTAAGTATGGTTATTGCCTAGTATAGTAATTATGGATAACTTCCTATTTTTATTTATCTATGTTTTATGACTAGTCTACAATGAGAATGTGTTACTAGAATGATTAGAATTAATGATGAAAATGAGAAACCCTACCAACAGCATAGCTTTATCTATTCCAAGGCTCAGAAAAGGAGAAGCTAACACGTACTGAGTATGTAGTTTGTGCCAGAAGCTTTGTGTATATTTCTTATGATCATTATGGCAGTCGCACGAGGTTTATACCATTATCCCCATAAGGTAAATTTCTCAGCATCGTACGTGGAACAAATAATCAGTTGGGATCTAAATCCATACCTGTCTGGTTTTGAACCCAATTACTTTTTGAAACGCTGTGCTAACACAACTCCTTTTGCCTTGCACTTAGAACAGGCTTATGCATAGACTGAACAGAAAGTGCTCCATTCATAGGTTCCAGCTATTTCACAAAGCACTGGCATCTGGTTCCCCAAAGTCCGCTCACTGCTCCACTACTCTCCTTTTGGATGGAGCATCTGGGTGACATCTCATCAATGTCACGATGCTCAAAAGAAAAAGTCGTGTGCGTTTTACATAATCACAACAGGCAAAGGGACTGCACCACAGAGGAAGTGTTAATGACAGAGAGAAAGCAGATTGCTTCTACTTATTTTGTTTGTTTTTATTTTCAATTTTTTTTTTTCATTTGTATTTAAATTCCAGTTAGTTAACATACAGTGTAATATTAGTTTCAGGAGGAGAATTTATTGATTTATCACTTACATACAACACCCAGTGTTCATCACAACAAGAGCACTCCTTAATGCCCATTACCCATTTAACCCAACCCCACCCACCCACCTCCTCTCCAGCAACCCTCAGGATACGGCTCGCCTCTTTTGCAAATCCCCAGAGCTTTCCACCGTCTTCAGTAGCTCACAGAACTCCTACAACACATTCAGTCTTAACCTAAATACCATCTTCTCTAAGAAGGCTTTATTAATTATCTCCCATGGAGCAAAACTCTCGGCTCTCTCTGCTTTTAGAGCACTCTGGTCATACTTTTATAATCTCAGGTATCTGTTTTCTTGTCTGTCCTTGCTAGACTGTGAACACCTAGAGGTCGAAGGCCCTCTTTTATATATAATTTCTAGTAAAGGGACTGGAATATAGCTGGTGCTTTAATATTTTTTTTTTAATTTACTTGAAAAAAAAAATCATGGCAATCTCCTACTCACTGTCCTCCTGCTCATTCTCCTCACTTCAGGTTCTGTGTTACTAGTGCCTTTGGTTTCTACACAAAGAACTACATTTGAATGACAAGATATATTAAAATAATTTGTGCAGAATCTAAGAGGAAGGCAGGACTTGGTCAATATTTATTTTATAAAAGACAATGAAGAGATGATTTTATTAACTTCTGACATAAGAAAAAGTATTATATTAACATAAATGAAGCTCCCCCCTCTCCCATCTCATATGATAGAAGCTGCCCAAAACATAGTCCTACCACTATGGAAATACTGGAAGCATTACCTGGAACTACACGCAGCTAATTCAATCCTAATAATTCATAGCCCTGAACTGATGCATTACAGTATTTACACCTTTTGTTGTTGTTAGCACGGACAAACATTGCCTCCTTAAAATGTATACAACAGTACTGTGGGAAACAAATATTGACATAATCAGTTAGCAAGGTTTTAAATTGATAGACTCCAACTGAAGAATGTTTTTCATCTGTGGGTATTCAGAAATCAGAACCTGATGCTTTACCAAAAGGAAAACCCTCAGAGGAAATAAATAAATAAATAAATAAATAAACAAACACACACATACACATACATACACACATACACACACACACACACATATTATAGGAGAATACACTGAAGAAGCTAGAAGTTTTAAAGGGTTACAGGTAACATTTTCACCACTTTGTTTCTAGTCATTCTATATTCAAAACAGAGCAAACCATGAGTTACCAGTATTCTGCCAAATACAGGCCTAACTTAGAATTCAAATGATGGTTTAAAATTTAATAAAATTAACAAGGCCTCTAAATTCCCAGGAGCCAAGCCTAGAAGCTAAACTGCTAAAGTTTCCTGAGATTAAATGGTCTCTCCTTTTTATTCACTGAGGGCTTTTTTCCACCCTAAGCAAAATCCTGTTATCTAACTCAGGGACTCCTGGGAAACAGTGCTATATACACCCAAATTGACAATAATGGGTTTTGATCTCTGATGAAACAGGCCAAGTGGAAGAGCGCTCTGGAAGCAAGTAGTCCCAACTGTGAGGATTACCTACACTGACGGTGCAGAGGTGGATTCAACCCAGACAAATGGAAGCAGCTCTTTTCACAGTAAACTCCTGATTTTCTTCTGCTCTAGTAATTTTCCCCATGTAGTTATTTCTACCAATGCCACTTCTGTGATTTCCAGGTTCTTAAAGTTCATCCATTCCACAAAAAGCATCTCAAATGTCACCTTCACTGGGTATGCCCCTCCGACCCAGAGCTGGAGTACAAATGTTTCACAACTTTTCCCATCTAAACTGATCAAGTATGATCAAAGTACTCACAGTCAAAATTAAAACACCTCACGGGGGCACCACATTAGGGAATAAGAGACTGTCCTTCAGTAAGTCTCCCACTGGGAAGACCATTACTCTTGAGCTGAGCGTCAGTGCAGGGATTTCTAGAGCTCATGTCCAATGCAAGAGTCCGTCACATGCAGCTTCTGATCATTTCAAATGAGGCTGCTTCTACAGGTTGAAATGACAGTGCGCCAGATATACCTAATCAAATAAAATAAATTATTTTAACCACTTCCAGTTTCCAGCCCAGCATGGAGAGCTTAGAAGTCCCCACTCTGTCCTATCAAAAAGTAAAAATCCGAAAAACTAAAAAAACAGCAACTCTTCTTAGCTTCATCAGAAAAGTGAGGTCACCAAGCAAACTACTGCCCTCAAAAGACAAAAAGGTGAATACAGAGAATTCCAATTTCACTTGAACAGAATCCCCTGAGGAAAAAACTCTGCAGGAACCAGTGTCAGGTAGGGAAACCTAAACTGTAATTGATGGAATATTGGCGGATCAGTGTACACTAGTCTAGGGGTTAAAAACTCCAAAAAGACCCAGTCATAGGGAGGCCCCCACACTTTGAGTTTAACCTGCACAAGCTCAACCAGATTCTCACAGTGATTATTTGAAAAAAAAAAAAAATTTTTTTTTCCTATACTTTCATCAAGGAGAAAGGAAAATGGAGCCATTTTTAAAAAATTCCAGATCCTTCTATCTTATAAGGCCTATCAGTACCTAACCTACTAGGGTTTTACTAGAGCTTAAACTTTCTGGAAGGAGGGAAATAATCCTACTCCACACACCTCCTAGCCCTCCACATGAAGCAAATATCCAATTCCAAGCTTCTTCTAGCTATCCTGGGCCATTGAGAATCACTGGTGAAGTGCACAGTTCAGGGACACAGGCTCACCAAACGTCTGAGACCTAATCATAAAACTGTAGAATCCTTCCCCGTCCCCTACACCTTACCACTACATTGCTAAGGGTCAAATTACCTTTTACCCAGTACATTACGTCCACCTTGCATTAGAAAATTATAAGACATACTAAAAGGGAAAAAAAGCCCACAGTTTAAAGAGACTAAACAAGCATGAGAACCATTGTCAGATACGGATGGAATGTTGAAATTATCAAACTAGGATTAAAAAATACATACTATGATTAATATGCTTTTCAGTTCTGGAAGTTTCTATTGTTATATCCAGAAGCTCAGCGATTCTCTCCTCAGCCATGTCTAGTCTACTGAAGGGCCCACTGAAAGTATTCTTAAAGGCTCTACTATGCTTATGAAGTCCAACATTTCTTTTTGGTTCTTTCTTAGAATTTCCATCTCTGCTTACATCATTTTTTTCTTGCACATGATCCACTTTTTCCATCAAACTGTTAGCATCTTAATCACAGGGTTTTTTTGTTTTTTTTTTTTAATTCCTGTTTGATAATCCCAACATCCCTGCCATATCTGACTCCGGTTCTTATGCTTGTTCGGTCTCCCTAAACTATGTTTTACTGCCTGTGTAAATCAATAATATGATACAACACATAAATAGAATGAAAGATTAAATTACATGTGAGCTTCCTAGATGCAAAAAAGCTCTTCACAAAACTTAACGTCCTTTCAAAATAAAAAAAACTTTTAACAAATTGGGTATAAAACAAACAAATTGCAACATAATGAAGGCCACATATGACAAGCTCCATCAAATATCACACTGAATAGTGTAAGGTTTTTACTGAGCTATAACTGACATATAACATTATATTAGTTTCAAGTGTACAACATACTAACTCAATATATGTATATATTTCAAAATAATCACCACATTAGGCCTACCTAACAACCATCACCACATAGTTACAATTTTCTCTTCCAGTGCTGAGAAATGTATTACATGGATGGAGGTTTCTGTGATTTGTCCTGTGTAACCAACCACCTCAACCTGCATGTACGCAGGCAGGCTGAAAATGTTGTTTGTGAGACTTGTGTCTGCATAAGTGACCTTGGCAGCCTGGTTAGTTGACATTAGCAGGCCTTCAGGTCAGAATTGGCCCTTCTGGTCTGGATGCAAGAGGTATAAATTTTGCCTTGCATCTCCTCCAGCTGCAAGATGGGCTGGCCCCTGCAATGAAATCCAGGAGGGAAAGCAAGCGCACCTAGCCCAGGGTCCTTGAATATGTTAAGACATGGTAACGTAGGAATGCAAGTCACTCCAAACTGCAGGTTGGATGTTGTAAGAATCTGATTTGATGTAACTGTCATATTCTCCTTTCCTGCTTACTATTGCCCTCAACCATGCACAGATTTCCCTTTTCTTCTTTCTGTTTCTATTAGATTTTTATAATATCAATAAAGTGTTTTTCCCCTTTAAAACTCAGAGTATGGCTGCCATGAATCTTTTGTTTAGAACAAGAACTTTTAAGATCTACTCTCTTAGTAACTTTGAAATATGCAATAGAGTATTATTAACTATAGTCACCATGCTGTACATTACATCCCCAGATGACATGATTGTATCATAAATGAATAAAATCCTATAAAATCCTAAGAACGCACCAAAAAGCTGTTAGAATTAGTAAATGAATTCAGTAGTTTCAGGATGCAAATCAACAAAGAAAAATCACTTGTATTTCTATACACTAACAATAAACTATCTGCCCACGAAATACAAATGAAATTATATGAAATAATCCCATTTACAGTAACATCAAAAACAATAAAATACTTAAGAATAAATTTAACCAAGAAAAAGAACTATACTCCAAAAACTGTAAGACATTAATGAAAGAAACTGAAGAAGACACAAATAAATGGAAAAATAATCTGTGTTCATGAATCAGAAGAATTGATACTGTTTCTATGTCTATCCTCTCTAAATCCATCTATCGATTCAATGCAATCCCTATCAAAATTCCAAAGGCATTTTTGCAGACATAGAAAAACCATCCTAAAATTCATACAGAAAACCACAAAAGACTACCAAGCAGCTAAAGCAATCTTGAGAAAGGAATAAAAAGCTGGAGGCATCACATTCTCTTTTTTTTTTTTTTTTTTTTTTTTTTTGGTAACGGTGGGGAGGGACAGAGGGAGAAGGAGAGAAAGAATCTTAATCTTAAGCATACTCCACAGGCCAGGTGAGTAACTTGATCTCAGGACCCTGAGATCATGACCTGAGCTGAAATCAAGAGTTGGACACTTAACCAAATGAGCCAACCAGGCGCCCCTGGAGGCATCACACTTTGTGATTTCAAACTAAGTAATAAAAACAGTACAATAATAGCATAAAAACAGACAGACCAACAGAATAGAATTGAGAACCAAGAAATAAACCTTCACTTATAGGGTCAACATATTTGACAACAGTGGTTTTGGGAAAACTACCATCACATGCAAAAGACTGAAATTGGACCCCTATCTTATACCACTAACAACAACAACAACAAATCCTCAAAATGAATTAAAATCTTAATACTTGAAACCGCACAACTCTTAGAAGAAAACGCAGGGGAAAGTTCCCTGAATTAGTGTTAACAATGATTTTTTTGGATATAACACCAAAAACACAAGCAACGAAACCAAAAATAAATAAGTACAACTAAAAATCTTCTGCACCACAAAAGAAATAATCAAGAAAATGAAAAGGTAACTTATAGAATGGGAGAAAATATTTGCAAATCATATATCTGACAGGAGGTTCCTATCTAAGATATATAAAGAACTTACAAAATTCAATGATAAAAAAATCAAAACAATCTCAACAAAAATGAGAAGAGGATGTAAATAGACATTTTTCCAAAGAGAACCAAATGGTCAGCCAGATGAAAAAATGTTCAACATCACTACTCATGTAAATGCAAATGCAACAACGAGTATGCCTATTAGAAAAAATACAACAGATAACAAATGCTGGCAAGAATATAGAGAAAAGGGAACCTCTACACTGTTCGCGGGAAATATAAACTGCGACAGTCACCATGGAAAACAGTATGGAAGTTTCTCAAAAAATTAAAAATAGAATTACCACATGATCCAGCAATCCCACTTCTGGGTATATATCCAAAGGAAGGAAAAGCACTATCATAAAGAGTTAGTACACTCCCATGCAATCCCATGCTCACTGAAGCACGATTCACAATAGCCAAGGCATGTAAACAACCTAAATGTCCGCCAATGGGTGAATGAATAAAGAAAGTGCTGCGTGTGTGTGCGTATGTGTGTGTGTGTGTGTGTATTCAAATACTCAGCCATAAAAAAGAAGGAAATCTTGCCATTTGTGACATGGATGGAACTTTAGGACACCATGTTGGGTGAAATAAGACAAAAATAAATACTGTATTATCTTATGTGTGGAATCTAAAAATATCAAACTCACAAAAACAGAGTAAACTTATTGTTACCAGAGCCTGGAAAATAGAGGAAATGTGAAGATTTTGATCAAATGATACAAACTTCTACTTCTAAGTTCTAAGGATCCAAGGTACAGCATACTGACAGTTTAGAAAACATTTTGTCCATTTCTTACAAAACTAAATATACTTTTACCATAAGATTTTTTTTGTGTGTGATTGAATTTAAAAGGAAAATATCTGTATTATTTATATTTTAATAATGCATATTAATATTGGGTTGTTCCACAACAAAATAATTTTTGCATCATTCATTAGAGGAAAGAAATTTTGCCATTGTTCCAGAAGTCCTTTCTGAAAACTGCTAACCTGAATGAATGTTGCATAACAATGCCACTTTTAAATAGGCTACTTTTGAGAGCAGGACCATTGTAGGTGTCAATATTTAACTATTTGATATGTATTAGCAGGTTGATTAATAGTCTTATTAAAATAATATTTACTCATTTAATATTTTGAAATATGTTAGTTGAATTTCACTGTTTCTGATAATAGTGAAATACCCTGTAGCAAACATACTTCCCAATAAAAACAACTAGAAAACAGCTAACAGAATTTAAGAGGTCAGACTTCTGCAAAGAATTAAAGCTCACTGAAGTGAGCCTGGCATAGAATGAACTATACTTTTTCCAAAAGGCTTGTGCCAATTCCTACACTACATATGGCAGAGAGGCTAAGAAACTGAGCAGGAAGCAACAGCTAGAAGGATAAGAACGTGGGATAAGCTTTCATCAGCCTTATAGGGTTGGATAACCAACCATTAAGAGTTTAGGGCTACTAATCAATCATAATCTCCAGGGCAGTAATTCCAGAGAGAAAGAAAGTACATTAAAGTAAATATAATATACTTTGTTGCTGAGGCATTTACTGATTTATAAGCAGCTTTGTGGCCAAAAAGCTCAGAAGGTAAGCAGAATGCTGGCTAAGAACAGAACTTTTGGAAGTTTCACAGAGCAAGGTTAACAAAAATTAGAAATTAGAGCCTGCCAAGGAAAGGGACTTTGGCATACATCCAAGACTTCCACATAGGGCTCAGGAAGCTACAGTTTAGTAATAGAAAGAGACCTGAACATGGATCATCTACCCAAACAAAACACTTGAATCGAACTTTGCATCAACTGAATCCCAAACTGAATCGAAGTAATTTGCCTCTACTTTAGCTACATGTCAGAAAGCAATTTCTTTCTGGTAATAGATAACACTGCCTTGTGTTTCTAATGGTCTCTAAAAGTATTATAAAGAATGTCTCATATCCAGTCAAAGATCACCAGCTGTATCAAGTTAAAAAAACAAATGAATGAAAACCAAGGGGAAAAAACAGAATAAGATTCAAAGGTGACCCAGGTATTACAGTTTCTTACACAAGGATATAAAAATGACTGTGATTGATATATTCTTAAAAGATGAAAAGATTGAAATTTAATCCAAGAACTGGGTCTATTTTAAAACACCTGCAAGGAAATTTTAAAAAACTAATATATATTATACCTAAAATTAACATTTGTTTAATAGGCGATAAGGCAGAGTAGAAAAGAGGAAGTGACAGGGAAGATAGGTAAATACAAAAATATTCAGATTGATTCATGGACAGCAACAAAGAAGGGAAAATATGTAATATAGCTAAGAGACAAAGGATAATAAAAACATATAATTGGAAACCTGGGGAGAGGGGGAGAAATACTTGGGAGATATTGATGAAAACTTATTTAAAATGATTTAAAAAATGGAATCCACAGATGTAAAACTCTCTAGAAACAAAGCAGGATAAATGTAAAGAAAACCACACCGAGGCACAACACAGTAAAACCTTCGAAAATCAAATACCAACAGAGGATCTTAAAAACAACCAGAAAAAGCTTAATCCTGATGTCAAAGAAACAATAGGAATGATAGTTCTTTTTCAACAGAAACAATGGAAACCAGAAGTCAATTAAATGACATTTTAAAAATGTTAGGAGAAAACAAATATCTATCTAGAATTCTATAGCATTCATCAAAATTACATGGTGAAACAAAGATGTTTTTAGGTAAAAAAAAAAAAAAATTAGAACATGTAACTAACAGATTAATACTAGAAGAAATCATTAAAGGAAATTTTTAGGCAGCAAGAAAATAATTCCAGATAAAATAAAAAAATTGCAGGAAGTAATGAACAGGAACAGAAAGCATATCCTTGTCTAAAATGATGATGATGATGATGGTGGTGGTGGTCGTGGTGATACCGGTTTGGGGAGTTTAAAATGTAGAATTATTATAATTCACTCCAACAACTGCATGTAACAACAGCACAAGATACTGTGTTAAAAGAAGACAGAAGGGTATATTGCACAAGAAGTGGTAAAAGGACTAAGTTAGATTTATTAAACCAAGAATTCATACTACATTCTCTTGTATAATCACTACAGCTGAGTAAAAGAATATTTACTTAAAAAGTTAATTAAGGGCAAAAAGACAATGATCAACACCAACAACTCAAACCCTGTACTAAGGTAAGAAAAAGAAGAACACAGAGTATTGAGGAATATAGGGGGAAATTGTAAGATGACCTATTTAAACCCAAATAAGAGAACTTTATTCATTAAAGGCCTAAAGATTTCCAATTACTCGGCAGTCCCTGCCAAAGCTGAACCTAAGGATATTATGTGAACCAGTAATTATACTCAGAGTCACACAGCCCACAGAAGCATATGCGCACTCACATCAAAACACATGTACACCAAGCTCTAACAGCATGATTTGTAATAGCTGAGAACTGGACACAATCCAAATATCTATCAATGGTAAAAGAGATAAATTGTGTAATACAATTTATTCAATGAATTACTATACAGCCAATGGAAAAAACTAACCACTGTCAGAAGAATCATACAGCTGAATCTCATAAAATTCGAAGTAAAAAAAAAACAGACATGAAAGAGTATGTAATGCATGATCACATTTAGTTCAAAAAGAGTCAAAACTCATATATGGTATTTAAAATCAGGATAGTGGTTAATGTGAGGAGGATGGAGAGGTATTAACTGGAAAAAGTGCCAGGGATTTTCTGGTGTGCTGGTAATGTTCTGTTTTTCGATATGGGTAGTGGTCATGTGGGATCCCTCTAGGAAAATCCACTGAGCCATATATATATGATTTGTGTTGTTTTCTGAATGATGTTATACTTGAATAAAGGAATTTATTTTTTAATGTAAATAGGTAATAAGAGGCTCTTGAGAAAAAGTAAATTTTAATATGTAAGATTTAGAAGTGAAATAAAATGAATTTAACTTTCAGCCCAATACGTGAACTTCCTTATCTCTAAAATAGTATTTTCTTGATTGTCATCAAAATAACAAAAATATCAGTCAAGTCTAGTTTTCCAGTAGGGATGTTTTCCAGCAAAACGGATGGGGAAATAACTTTCTTTTCATCTACTCCTTTAGGAAATACTCACTTTCTCTTTCATGTAAAACTTTAGGGCCTTCAATGAATACAAAAATGTGAATTGCATAATAACATTCCACTTTATGTGAAATGGGCATGAAAGAAAAATGGGCTTCCAGGTTTTCTGTTCCTATCTCCTTTACTATCTTATCAAGCATCTCTTCCAAGGATGATATATCAGTCCAGGAACTTATATCCAAACTGCTTAGCAAATTTCATGTTAGTTGTTCTTAACTTACAAAATCAATATTGGAGATGTCTAAAAATTATAAAATTCAAAATTTATTTTCTACATTTTAAATAAACTTTACTGGGACAAATCTATCATATTTTCCTGCTAATAATATTTGAGAAGAAATAAAACAAAAAAACATGGCAGAAGAGCCCACATGTCAGAAGAATAATCCAGAGCGTTCTCCATGAATTGCTTAGCTAGATTTCAGCTCAGACTTTGGGGGCTGGTACACATTTAAGTTCAACACTAACACTTGGATGACTATTTGAGGTCAGCCTTTAGGGCCTCTTACGATGGGTTAGAAGAAGCCAGACTGCACTTACAAGGCCCCATCTTTCACAGCAGATGTTAAGTTCAAGACACCCTAGGGAAACATTAAGGCCCTTGTTCCAGAATTGGTACAAAGAAAAGGTACGCGTTCCATCTTTCAACAATATCATCCCCAAGGCTTAAGGTCAGTTTTTAACAGTTGCTGAGTATTAAATTGCAGACACACCTACTATCAAATTCCTAAAATTATAGATGCATCTCTTTACAGTGTGAGAGAAAGCACCAAAGATTTGTAGAAGTTGTAGAAGAGATGTGCTGACCTGAAACCTGAAATCTACTTCAAATCAACTCAAAACTATTGCCAAATGATTTCTGAGATCTGGAAATAAGTATTTATGAGAACTTGAGGATTCATTTAGACAAGAAGTTCTGTTACACTCAGAAAAACATATGCTCTCACATCCTACACTCCTACTTTACAACAGTTTTTACATTTTGTACTGAAAGTAACGATCTATTTTCCAGTAAATCAAGTGCACAACATTGGTTTTGGGCCCATTTTGTATGGTCTTCTTCTTGTGTCATTCACAGAGCTCACACATTTGTGGAAGTTAGACAACAGTAAAAGCATTAACGCACTATGATACTAGTATAACCAAGAGAGAACCAAACACCAGACAGTATACACTAAGGAAATCTTGATTAAGGCGAATTCTAGGCAGGATAGAAAAAACATACCTGGAGACCAAGAAATAAAAAGAAAAGAACCTGTTGTATTTGGTAACAGTGATAAAAGAGCCTGTTGGGAGTGGAAGTTACATATTTGAGAAATAAGTTGTCAAGTGTATAAAAAGCTTAAAGAGGCAAGGAATGGCAAACCTTGAATGCCGGAATAAGCATTATGGACTCACTTATTTGGACAAATCTGGCAAAGTATTAAATAGAGTAAAAAGAAATGAAGGGAGAATGAAACGGATGAGCCAGCTAGACCATCTGTTGAGTTGACTCCAACACTTGGCCTGGAATACCATTAATAAGTACGATGAAAACAGGCCCGCTGAACCTTTAAGACAAAGAGTGCAGCCTACGAACAGAAAAACAGGTATCACAGCCAAATTTACTACATGTAAAATAGTCTTTCATTTGTGTAGGAAAACTATAAACATAATTCATAAGATTATAAAGGTAGTTTTTAATTATAGTAACATTCAAAGCACTTGACCAAAAAGATTATGAATTGTTTATATAATTCTGTCTTTATGAACAGACATTTTGAATGACATAGATCAATAGGAACTGTCAAGGAGAGTAGAAAAGGACAGAGAATCTAAAAGTCCTATAATTTTTATCAAGTTCTGATAAGAAAAACAACAATAAGAAATAACAACTAATGTTTATGCAGCACTTAACATTTGCCAATCACTGCGTTAAGCATTTAAATAGTTTCATTTATTCCTCACAAAATCCCTTCTCAGTAAAATAAATATTTATCTCCATATTACGGGATACAAAACAGAAGCTAAGAAAGATCATGAAACCTACCACGGTCACGAAGTTACTAAGTGGCGAATCCTAAAAAGACACAACCAGGTCTATTGACAAAATTCCTTAATCATCTGTATTACCCTAAATAATCTTTAGCCAATCTTTTGTAGCATTTACTTGACAGAGTTGAAAGACCCTAAGACAGGAGTTAAGATACCTGAGTTTTAGGGACGCCTGGGTGGCTCAGTCGTTAACTGTCTGCCTTTGGCTCAGGGCGTGATCCCGGCATTCTGGGATCGAGCCCCACATCAGGCTCCTCCACTGGGACCCTGCTTCTTCCTCTTCTATTCCCCCTGTGTTCCCTCTCTCGCTGGCTGTCTCTCTCTGTCAAATAAATAAATAAAATCTTAAAAAAAAAAAAAAAAGATACCTGAGTTTTAATATGATCCAATAATTCCACTACTAGGTATTTACCCAAAGAAAATCAAAACACTAATTTAAAAATTATGTTTATTGCAGCATTATCTACAATAGCTAAGATAAAGTAGCAACCCATGTGTTCATCAACAGATGAATAAGGAAGATGTGGTGTATATGTATATATGTGAATGGAATATTAAGCAGCCTCAAAAAAAGGTTAATATTTTGCCATTTGCAACAACATAGGTGGACTTAGAGGGTACAACACTAAGTGAAATAAGTCAGAAAAAATCAAATACCATATGATTTCACTCACATGTGGAATCTAAGAAATACAAATGAATAAACAAACAAAAAGCAGAATCAGACCCATAAAGGACAAATTGATGGTTGCCCGAAGGGAGGGGTCTGTGGGGATGGGCAAAATGTATAAAAGACGGTGGGAGATACAGACTTCCTATAAAATGAATAAGTAATGAGAATAAAAGGGACAGCATAGGGAATGCAGTCAATGGTATTGTAATACCACTGTATGGTGACAGATGGTAGCGACACTTTTGATAAGCGTAGCAAAACACAGAAGAGCTGAATCACTATGTGTACAACAGAAACTAATGTAACATTGTGTCACCTAGACTCAAAAAAATTAAGAAATACGCGTAGAGATAAATTTATATTATTTCTAAGGCATATTCTGGTATAATTGCTAAATATTAAAATAAAACAAAATTGATACAGTAAAAACAAAAAAACCCAAAAAACTGACTTTTGTCCCTAGGGGAATGCAGTTTGGATTGCTGCCCAAATCTCTGCTCCTTGAATTGCAATTCTGACACCCTAAATAAATGCTTTTGTTTTATTAAAAAAAAAAAAAAGTTACCTGGAATTTAAACTTTGGTCTGTCACTAACTGGTTCTGTGGCCTCAGAAAAGTCAATCTTGCTGGCTTACAATTTCTCCACATATAAAACAGGAGATTGGGGGACTCAGATTCCTTTCAGCATGAATAGAATAGAATAGAATAGAATAGAATAGAATAGAATAGAATAGAATAGAAATAATCAAATTATATTTACCATACAAATAGGTTTTCAGAATCACCAAAGGTTTATGATTTGTGTTTCTTCTGGTTTTGGTATTCAGAGCGATAAGGATTCCTATTTCTCTTTATAGTCAGAGAGTTAAGGATGCTTGCTGTTTTCAGCCTCAACTTTTAATTACTCAGTTTTGTAGCTGTTGATAAATACTTTTTTCAAAGCACATTATTTTGCCCTGCTTATTCTGACAGTTGTGTTTTATTCTAGATTTCATTATGTAGAAGAGCTTTGCATCTTTACTCTCAGCATTAATATTCAATCATGAGTTATCACTGCAATTCGTGATATTATACCAGTAAACCCATTTAATGCATAAATGCATTTAGAAAGGACACATTTAGCATGGATTACACTGGTACTCTACAATTAAGGCTCAGTGCCTTCCAGAAAATTATAACTATGAGAACAGTGAGTGGTGAAGTTGGAAAAAGAGTTTAAATTATGGTTTTTAATTTTAAAATCACAGATATGCATACACACACATATATAAGAGATATTTTTGCTACTTCACATCTGGTAGTAATCTGAGTCACAACTTCCTCTTTCTTGAGTTTGGCAGTAACTGTTTTCTTAAAATGTTAAGCATAAGCTCAATGGATGGGTTCCAAAGTCAAAAAGCAAATCCACTTAGATAAATTAACTGAAGTGTAAATAAATTACTAAGATTAAAGTAAATCTCATGGCATTCAGTTAGTTACAATAAAAATAAAAACATATATTTTATATATGCTGACTTTCTTTTTAAGAAGAAAATGACAGTAAACGACCATAAAACCGGTTCAGGTTTTCCCAAAATATCAGGAATAGCAAAATATTTTCTTTTTTCCAAAACATGAATATCCAGTGTGTGTCCTTATGATATGCCACAACACTAGTGTTTCTTCTATTGTAAGTTGGTAGAATTTTTAAAAATCTCCTTCTTTGAAACATGGGAAGCAAAGTTGCATGAAGTTGAACATATATTTTACTTGTACTAATTCAACTGTGTGTTTCAGAAAGAAATGAGTAAGATAAAAAATATCAATTTTAATAGTTAAAACAATTTCTCTCTAGTTACATAAGCTTAGGCATGAGAGAGGAGGCAGAAAATGGCTGTTTCTCAAACGAGTCTTCCTCCCATCGTGCATCTCAATATTAACATCTTACTGGGTTTAACGTAATCGTTTAATCTAATTTCAGTGTTATAAAGGTATATATATTGTATATGTCCCCATATAAAAGCCAAATGATTTCAACATATTTTTGACCAAAACAAAAATACCAATCTGTCCCCAAGGTAGAGAAATAATAGGCTTTGTTGGAGTTATTAAAAGTCTTTATATCTGGAGCACCTGGGTGGCTCAGTCAGTCAAGCATCTGCCTTTGGCTCAGGTCAGGATCCTGTGGTCCTAGGATCGAGCCCTGAGTCAGGCTCCCTCTCCCTCTGCTGCTCTCCCCCCACTCCTGTGCTCTCTCTCTCCCCCAAATAAATAAAATCATTAAAAAAAGTCTTTATATCTTCAATATAGTACTCTCCCAAGGAATTTTCAATGGTAAGCCTGCTAACATGCTATTTTTTGTTTTTGTCTATCAGACTTATCTAAAGAACAAAATTTTTACTAATATGCAACTCAACTAGAAAGCGTGCTTCAATTAGACATCCATGTAGTTCAACTGACACTTTACACAGCAATCTGAGCACACATTGCTGTTGATTTCCCTCCCCCACCCCATTCTAGGATGTAGTCCTATTTCTGGTGAATTTGAAGACAATACATGCAGGTCTGAAGATACAAATTCTCCAAAGTACAGGTACCAGAACTTCTCATCCCCTTAGCTGGAGGAACACAAAATGTGGATCCGATCCTGAGGCCAAGACTACAGACTCTGGTTGCATGCCAGTTCCCAGACTGTGTGTGCAAGGAGACAACGTGAGTGTACAGAGGATTAAAGCATTTGTCCGTCTCCTGCATTTGCCTTCTGGAAGACCACCAGATCATGCTGGGCATCATAGAGCTCTGCTGAGAAAAATTTCCGACGTATATGTGGTTTGGACAGAACGGATTCTGCTCTGATTTCCATCTGACAAGAGCTGGACAACAGAGACCTCAGTGTCTCTCCACTACTTTCACACTCACCCCACCCCTACCCTTTGCTTCTATGTGTAACTACTTGAAAATTAACTGGTTGGAAACCAAGACTCTTCTAAATAACTCACGGATCAAAAGGAAAAATCAAAATAAACTGCAGATTACTTGAAGTTAATACAAATCTATTTCTTACAAAATAAACGAAAATTTTGTTCTATGTATATATTAAGAACTTTGAAATTACTCAGTAATTACAGGCAATGGGTACTTCTAGAGACAATCTTCTAGAACAGAGTTCAAAAGCAAGGATTTTTATAGTCGTAAATCTGGAACATTCTAATCCCTCTTGAACTTTAAAAGGATTCTGGAACAAAGTTTTCTCTAGAGAAGCTGATTCAAAGGGCTCTGAATTTGGGGAGCAGGCACAGCTGATGGAGAAGATGGAGTGAATGACAGAAGTAATTAGGTCTCTGCATAATGAATGGTGATCTCCAATCAAGAAAAATAAATTTTATATTAAAATATATATAGTAGGGGCGCCTGGGTGGCTCAGTTGTTAAGCATCTGCCTTCGGCTCAGGGAGTGATCCCGGCGTTCTGGGATCTAGCCCCACATCAGGCTCCTCTGCTGGAAGCCTGCTTCTTCCTCTCCCACTCCCCCTGCTTGTGTTCCCTCTCTGCTGTCTGTCTGTAGTGTCAAATAAATAAAAAATCTTCAAAAAAATATATATATACATATAGTATATCATATAAAATATATATCATAGATTGTAATGTATGAACTTTACAGGTTAATATTTTACTGTAAATATCGCTGGAACATTACCATGCGAAATAATTTTTAAATAGAGTCATCTCACATTTTGCTGAGTTGAAGTCATGAAATATCTAGGGCTTTACGCAATTTTTTCATTTTGTTAATACAAAGATATTTTTGTTGAGGGAGAACGGTATAACACTTTTTATTTTGTAATGTGTTTGCTAAATCTTTAACTTTTAAATAGACATATGAAGTGTGGGCCCGCATTTGTATTTTGGTAGCAGGTTTTACAAACATGAATGGTAGGCCTGTTTTCCTTAGGCTATTTTTCAATCATAATCTTTTCAGTAAAAGAAACAAAATATGTGTGTTTTGTATGGCTCACAGGTCATATTTTAACTTAAACATCAACACTATTTATTACCAGAAACAGAATTCAGGATATAAAGCCAGTAATAGATATATCAAAGGAGAAAGCAAAAATCAGTACTTGGTCTTTATTTTTACTTAAATGACTATCTTTAGAGGTGGTTCATATTGATGAGTTTTCTACTATAATTGTAAATGCTAGAGGAATAAATCTAATTTAAACATTTATTTCTTCAGAAAGGAATTCATATGAATGAAACCTAATATTGGCTAATGGGCATTATTCAATACAGATTTCTAAAATGAGATATTAATGTTATGTACTGCTCATAAAAACAATTCTAAGTCTACATATAGTATTTAAAGGAGTACTTGTGATAATTGCTGAGTGATTATACTGTAATTGTAATATTGGTAATTTCTTAGGAAGTTGAAGGCACACTAAAACTTCGTACTATTCTCTATGAACCCCATGCATCTGTAATTAAATATGTCTATAAAAATAAAGTCATAAAAATATCCATTTCTTTAAAATCAGAACGGGGTCATATGCTAGAGGCACGATGCCTCAGTCATAGAGATTGCAGCCTTTCTAAGACACATGTGGAAATAATGTCTGCCCCACAAATTGTCTGACTGACATTTCTTAAGACATAATTCTTAAGAATTACTTATGCTAAGAATTTCAGTATACCAACATCCATGTCCACCAGAAAAAATTTCAAAAGGTGTGGTGATCAAACAAATATTATGTATGTTCAGCAAAATCGATCCCAGAAATTTCGACCAAATTCAATTTGGGGAAGAAACAAATTCAAATCAGCTTGAGTAGAATTCAGCCATTAATGGATATAATGAAAAAAGACATTTGGGTATTTTTTTCATCACCACTCATTTGAGAGGTAATAATGTGGCTCAGAATTAAGTGACAAGATGAATATCAAATGTCAGTTTGGTGTCAGTTTGGAAATTTGCCTAATCACGGATTCCTTGGTGGAACACAGACATTATTTTATGGTTTGGGCCATTAGTGGATGGCAAGATTTTAATAACTACCTCATAAATAATACTTTTTTTTTCCTTTAAAATGTTTTGGTCAAACCGGAAGCTGATACTGCTCCACTGTGTAACAGTAGCACCTCCAAAGTAGCAGAAGGTCAAAAGAGCGCTCCAAGCCCAGTGCGCTACAACAGTAACTTTCTGTTCATGTATTTATAGCAAGCCCGGCAGTAGCCCCTTGTTTAAAAACAGTTGGGAAGATAAATGATGGATACCTGCTTTGGGAGAGAAGACTTTCCAGCAACATATTTATATAAAATTTTACAAAATGAATGTGATCAATTTACAATGACATATAGCAGATGGAAACACTACATGAGTAAAGCCACATACAGGCACATATCTCATATTGGAAATAGTGAAAAGTCACATGAAGTCCAGTGTAAACATCCATACTTCTCAAAAAGCTGATTCAATTTGATTTCACTTTTAGTATCTAGCAAGTGTTTGTTCTCGTCCTCACCAGTTTCCTAGAGTCTGCACAGAAATGACTGCTATACTTACGTAAATGCACATACAGCTAGCTCGGTGGGCAGTAGGTTCTTTCCCATACTCCTGTAAATTTCTGGTAGTGTCTTTAATCTTGGTATATTTTAGTTAAAGGGATAACAGATGGTTAGAGTTTTATGTATGGTACTGCTGCTACCAATAACACTGTTTTCTCAAAAAAAAAAAAAGGTACTTGTATACTTGGATAAAAGTAAATAAATGTTTAAACACAAAGCAAAAATAGCCTCGATTTAAATCTATTTTTTGAGGCAAAAGAAATAAAATGGGCAAATATCACATACAAGTGATAGCTTAGGTCCCCCTCATGGTTCTGCCTAAGGGAAGATGCAGTCACACAGTGAAAAGGCTCTGTGGCTGTTAGATTAACAGTGTTGACACAGATAACCTGGCAGACCCAGGAACAGAATTAAGCCAGCAACAGGACAGCACAGCGAATCTTGTCAGCCAGGCTGTAAGAGAAAAATGTGAAGAACTGTAGAAACAGTTCAAAAATAAGTGGAGATGACAGAAAAAGAAAGCATAGTGAACTGAAAAAATACAATAGGGTTCAAAGGAGATGCTTGTATGGGGTGTGAAGCATGTGTGTGTGTGTCTATGTGTATGTGTTTCTGGGCATGCTATGTGTCTGGGTGTCACATGTGTGTTTTTTGTAAATTATCTACCCTACTTTTAAACACATAGAGGAAATATTGGCTATGCTGCTTTTGGTAATTAGTCTTAATGTTTAAGCATGTATTTTTGAAGCTCCTCTTTGGGGCAACATGCTACCTGGAAATGAATTTCTTTCAAGATATATTTACAAAGGAAATATAAGTGTTCTTATTTCACAATATCTGCTGATAATTTCTCTTATATAGCTAATATGATTATGCAGGCTCTCTACAAACATCTGGGACACTTCATTTTGCTTCAATGTGTTCCATTGCTATTTTTAAAAAAACTAAACTGAAAAGATGGTATTCAGGGTTTTCTTTTTAAAGGCTGCCAATTTCTTAGAATGGACATGGATATTCTTCAATTACAGTGCATGCAATTAAAGTAAGCACAGACACACAAAAGGCCTAAACCAATGCATTTTCAATATCAAAATGGAGGAAGAAAGAGAAATGGAATTCTGTGTGGTTACACAATTTGAAAGACAAGAACTGGGTCAGAGCTACGTAACAGAGAAGGCAATGGGAAAGGTATTCTGGAAAGAATGGAGAATGGCCAGGTTGCTGGACAGAGTGTAAAAATGGTGCTAGGAGAAGGAAATGCCCGGGAATGGCAGAGGCAAAAAAGGATTTAGGGAAAGTTAAAATGTCTCATACAATATTTAGGTTCATGTATGTATTTCTGCCTCATTTCCTCTGTGACATTCTTAGTAACACCTACACAGCATTCCAATGCTTTTAGAGAAAACTCATTGGGGAAAACTTAAGCTGGTCCTAAGTCTGGAATGTAAGTTCCTAGAAGATGAAAGGCAGAAAAGGGATAAGCAAGGAGTGGATATAGCCAGGATACATATGTTCTACTATGTTTCTCTTCCATTCTTTATTGAGATATAATTGACACGAAATATTGAATAAATTTAAGATGTACAGTGCAATGATTTCATATATGTATATATTGCACAATGTTGCCAAAATGTTAATTAACACATCTTTCTGCTCATATAATTACCATTTTGGATTGTAACTGTCGTGGTGAGAACCTTAAAATTCTACTCTCATAACAACTTCCAAGTATACATTTCCGTTATTACTTAGTGCCGTGTTATGCATTAGATCATCTGTCATCATGTCTCTGGTGGGAGGGGGATGGGGAAAAAAACCTGGTTGACAACCACCAGTTTATACTCAGATAAACTAAGCCTCAAGACTAAATTTTTTGGAAACATAATTTTACTAGAAAAATTAAACTTCAGGGTTTATTTTCCAAGGAGAAAATAATGTTTTCTAAATAGTTACTGAACAGTTTCAGCACTGTTCAATTTACAAGTGTACAATTTCATTCTGGGTACTTTCATACACTTTATTATTTTTTTTTATTTTTTATTTTTTTAAGATTTTATTTATTTATTCGACAGAGATAGAGACAGCCAGCGAGAGAGGGAACACAAGCAGGGGGAGTGGGAGAGGAAGAAGCAGGCTCATAGCAGAAGAGTCTGATGAGGGGCTCGATCCCATAACGCCGGGATCACGCCCTGAGCCGAAGGCAGACGCTTAACCGCTATGCCACCCAGGCGCCCCTTCATACACATTAAAGTAACTGAATTGAACACACAAATCTACATCATAAGCCAATGTATTAGGCAAAGAGGAATATGAAAACTGTTTAATAGCTATGCTGGATTTTCAGTTAGGATGTCACTGTCCATTCACACTCTTAATACACTGTATCTGTCCAAAAGAGAGTGATAATAATAAAATATAAAAAGAGAAATATAAAGCTAGGATCAAACTACAAGGTAAAAATCGCTGGAGTTTCCAAAGAAAATCCCAAAGCAGAGAATGGCACCATACTCACATATCTAGCCTCACAACCTTCTGGAATCTAAGTGCAGAACGTGATAAGGGAGAATGGAGTTTGGATAACTGAGAGAAGGTGGATTAGAGTCCTTCTCTTTAATAAATTAAAAAAAAAATACCCATCTTGAAGCTCTGTCTGGACTTCAGTTTATATACGCAAAGAACCTTCCTCCCTCACATTTCTTCTGAGATTATTTTACTTCTTCCGGTAGTTTATCCTTTAGAAAAGAGCTTCCCAAGATGCGGTGTCAGGAATGGCTTACAGATGTGCATGAGGTTTTGGAGCTCCCCAGCCCTATGTGGCCAGTGGACACCAGAATGGCTAGAAACTCTGGGCTGATTTTTGGACCATGACCGTTCTCCTCGTCTTCCGCCAGACTACTGCAGAAGTATTATTATTATTTGATGTACGCTGTGATTTGAAAATGTTTAGGAGTCAAAGTATTACAATTTCCCTTTATGAGGGTCTTCATTAGACTGCTAGGACTGCCATAACAAATTCCACATCCTGGTGGTTTACCAGTCTACTTTCTCACTGCTGTAGAGGTGGTAAGTCCAAGACCAAGGTGTCAACAAGTTTGGTTTCTCCCGTGGCCTCTCTGTTTGGATTGCAGATGGCTGTCTTTTCACTGTGTGCTCACAAGGTCTTTTCTCAAGCGCACACCTTTTGTGCATCCAAATTCTCTCTTCTTATAAGAACACCAGTCAGATTAGATGAAGGGCCAACCTAATAGCCTCATTTTAACTTAGTCTCCTTTTTAAAGGCCATATCCCTAATACAATCACACTTGGAGGTACTAGGCGTTAGCGCTTCAATATATGAATTCTGAGGGAAAACAACTCAGCACAAATAAGGTCTTACTGTTAATAAATTCTAAGTATTTTACTTGAAAATACCTTCACTTCATCCTCAGTACTGACAATTTATTAGATATAAAACTGTTGGCGGGAGTTACACAATATCCAAATTATAATACTACAGACTTCCAATTATCTTTCATATGTATATGAGTATATATACATGCGTATACATATTTAAATATATACTGGAATATATTATACATAATTCATAATGTAATCGATACATTTTATATCAAACTGTTACATATAATGTCTACATACACACACACATACACACACATAGTGGACCCTTCAACACCACATGTTTCAACTATATGGGTCGACTTACACACAGATTTTTCTCAATAAATACATACTATATATGTATTTTCTCTTTCTTGTGGTTTTCTTAATAACATTTTCTTTTCTCTAGCTTACTTTATTTAAGTTTACAGGACACAACACACATAAAATTCATGTTAATTGAGTGTTTCTGTCATCAGTAAGGCTTCCGGTCAACAGCTGGTTATTAGGTAAGTGGTAGGGAGGTCAAAAGTTATGTGCAGATTTTTAACTGTGTGGGGGTCAAGTCCCATGTTGCTCAAAGATCAACTGTGTGCATATATGCAATACACACACACACACACACATTCTAGCATGTATTTAAAAATGGCCAGACATTTGAAGATATGAAACAATGTGAACCAAACCCTTGAGGAGTAAAAGGTAACAGAAGAGATCCCAAGGGCTTCCAGAGAGTAGAGTTACCAGACACAGATTTCAAATCAACTCTTCCTATTTTCTTCAAGGAAATCAACAAAATGACTGAAAATTTAAGACAAGAACTAAAAATTTTAAAAATAAAAAATGTAATGACTAAATTAAGGATTTCATAAATGTGTTTACTAGCAAATTTCACCAGATAATAGAATTAGTAAAGTGAGATACGTCAGAGAAAATATATGAAATAAGCTCACAGAAAAAAAACACAAAAATGAAATACCAAAAAAAACCTTAAGGGTCAAACAAATGTGTAGGAATGAAAAGGGAGAGAAGAGAAAACATGAAGCAAAAACAATATTTGAACAAATAAATACTGACAATTACGCAAAACTGAAGTAAACATATCAAGCATTTGATTTTACAATTTTCAGGTAAGATAAATATACAGAAAACTAAACCTGGACACATAAAAAATAAAACTACAGAAGACTGAAAAAAAGATAAAATCTTATATGTAGCCAGAAAGAAAATGTTCAAATGAACACTGAAAGGAGTTTAATATACAACAAACATAACAGGAGTCAGAAGATAACTGTATCTTCAAAGGACTGTGGGGGCAAAAAAGACCACTAACAAAGAATTGTATACACAGAAAAGTGTCCTTCATAAGTTGAAGTGAAAATGTTTTTGAACTAGAGAGAAGTTGTGGTTGCACAACTCTGTGAATATAGTATATGCCACTGCACTGTTCACCATAAAATGATTAATTTCACATTATATGATTTTCACCCCAGTAAAATTTTTAAAAAGAAGGTAAAATAAATTTATTTTCCTACAAATAAAACTGGAGGGAATGCATCACCAAGTAAATCTATACTAGATTCATATAATCATCTCAACAATTTCAGTTAAAAAAAAAAAAAGTGAAAATTTAACAACCATTCATGATTTAAAGAATCTTCTAGCACACTATTAGGAAACCTCCCTAATGAAGAGTAACATCATACTAAATGGGAAAGCTTTCTTCCTGAGTTTAAAAAGGAGACATCGTTGTAACAAAGGTTACAGCCAAATAATTAGATGAATTTTTAAATTCTTAAATACAAGTCCCAAGTAGCAATTACTACTGGAACTTGGAAAGACTTTATGTTCACTATAATAATAATTAGTAAAATCCAAGCTATTCATACCTACTTCTGAAGTTATAGGATTCAAAAAAGATGGAGCATGGTAAAGTAGACTTTCAAACCCCATGATTTCTGGGGGAAAAAAAGATAGGTAAAATGATCAGCACTCACACAAAAAATGTTTATAAATAAGCAAGACTCCAGCAGCAACGTCTTTATTTTCCTGAGAAAATAAGCAAATACACAAATTTACATGAGATGGAATTTATGTTATTGTTGGTATTGGAAAAGGCAAGAAGGAAGCTATTGATGTTAGGTTTTGATTTTTCTTTAAAATCTCATCTTTTATTGATTTTATATCCAGAACCTAAATTAGGAATATCATTTTAAAGAAAATGCATGTTTATTTTAGAAAGAATGGTCTCATCTGACTCTTATCTATTCTTGATGAAAGCCTAATTAGATATGCAAACTTGATCAAGTTCAAGATGATAACCACTGGGCATTAAAAAATCTTCAATTATTAACGAATTATAAGAAATGTGTTGAATACATTTTAAGAAACATTTTAAAGTGTTTAAATATTGTAACACAGACGATGCTCATCTCAAAAAATTCCAGGTGTCAAGAGTAAGAAGTTAATAAAAATATGTAGAGCCAGACCAGCTATTTTCATGCATTTACTTCCCCATTTCCTCTCCCTATAAATACCCAGTCAGGCCTAAGGAATGGCAATTGAAGATTATCTTACAAAGCTGCTTCTTTGAAGGATTTTACAGGCTAATCTGGAACCAGAAAAGTTTCTTAATGGAACAGCAGCAAATGGGGTTCTTAGGACATCTCTCACAGGTTTATCCCTTCCATTTTTTCCAGAATCACCTGGAGTGACACAAACTATGACCTAACATGAAAACATGACCTCATAAGTCAAATAACTAACCACATAAGAAGTAAAATGATATAAAAGAAAAGTAATAAAGTGGACATCATGCACCACATACAATATAAAATTTTTAGAAATGAATGGTCAAGAACTTTACAGAAAAATAAAAAATATCCTTAACTGTAGGAGGGAAGATACAGTAATGTGCTTATAATATGCAATAATAATAATAATATATGAAACTGAGATCCCGTCCAGAATAGAACCGCAAAGGAGTCGGGGATATGGTCCTCAGCTTTCCAGTCTCCCCACACTCTCAGACAGGTCACAGGTGATAGGAAATACGTATGGGATAGGATCATTTGTAACATTTACTTCAAGTAAAAATATCAGCTGGAGAGTGGATAAATAACTTGTGGTGTAGTCATATACTAAAACAATATATGGACATTAAAAAAATCATGCCTTCACATCAAAATGGATGCATCTCAGGGACAGAATGGTGAGAGAAAAAAAGCAAGTTGGAAAATACAATATGAAACTATGCAAAACCAAATAAACTCTGTTCAGAGATACAACCACATGTGGTAAAAGTTTCAAAAAGTAGATATGTTAGTGAACATTGATCTCTGTGAGTAGAGAAGGAAAATGGGATTCTGGAAAGGACCTTCAGAGGCCTCAGAGATTTCAGTAGTTTCTGTTTGTTTTTTTCTAAGGCAGAAAGTGAGTAAATGGGTATCTGTATTAGTATTCTTTCTCCTTGAATGTGTAACGTTATTCTGTATATATTCAAGTTTTATAAAGCAATTCTGACAAAGAAAAGCAAAAGGGAAAATTAAGGATAATCATAACGAGAAAGTAATAAGCAGATTTTTTTTTTAATTACTGGAAAAGGGAGGAAGCTCAGAGAAAGAATTCCATCCAGTAAATTCAAGAAAAGGAAAGCTGAAACATAGATAGATAAATAGGATCTCAGCAAGTGGAGAGGGAAATTACACATTTGGCAAAGGGAACAGCCGTACGGGAACAGCAGGAAACCGGAAACTTTCCTGTAGGCTACAGAGAGCCAAAGATGTGGGATGAGCCTGAAAATATAGGTGGCAAAGTGAAGGGACTTTGGGCTCCGTTAATGAGCTTGCAAGGTTCATTTCTGTTTTCTATTGTTTTATATTTAAGAAACATTGGAAGTCTGTTAAGATTTTTTCAACAGTATGAGCTCAATATTTGTTTGAAAGCAAAGCTGTTTGCCCTGCGAAGGAGAAATTGGAAAGAGAAGTTAAGAAACAGGAAGAAGAGTGAAGGACTCAAAGCCATCTAATCAAGGCCTCCTCGTTATGTGTCACATTTAATGCAAACACTGTTTTGTTGCCTTTATGCTTAGACCTCCTACAGAAAATGTGACTTGCTGTATACCCTTGCTCTACGCTACAGGAATTTCCTCTGCATTTGAAATTCTTGCTATTCAAAATGTTTACTGTAGCAACATTGTTGGTTTCTTTCCCCAGAAAGCACAGGGGGAAAAAAAGAAAAGCTAACACGAATAAACAAAAGTCAAGTAAGGAAAAAATAAATAAAGAAAGAAAGAAAGAATGAGTGATAAGTAAGAGCAGAGAGGCCAAGAAAGCAGTGGGCCGGGAAGAAAAAGCCACGCTCAGCGAGGCTGCTGCGTGGCTATGAGCAAAGTACTTAACCTTTCTTGTTTTCACTTTCTTCATCTGTAAAAAGAGAGGTTCAGCTAGATAACCCGGAGTCCCTCCAGATACCTAAATGGCTGGCATGATTCTATTACATTACAGGATTCTATTAAAAATGTACAGAATCATTCTTGGGGAGTTTTCTTTGTATTGAAGATACTAAAGCAAGTATTAAAATGATGCTAAAAATATATTCTATAATTATATGGAGACATTCATTTCAACGTTGTAATTTTTTGAGGGGCTTAATTGGGATCTAGGAATAAAATGAAACAGGAATGACTGCTGGAATTTCTCACAAGTTGTTACTGTGTGGATGGCAAAAGGGAGAATTCACTGATCTGCCCAGCACAGCTCATCATCACATGTTTTTGAGACTGGAATTCAGTATCTTTTCCTTGCGCTGTGCTGTTTTAAAATGATGGCATGTTTCCTAACATATGCAGGGTTCTTAATCCTGCTAAGACTGGCCTATTTAAGCTGCCCAATCCTTGATCCCTAATAACCACTCCAAAAAGAACATTTTCAAAAGCAGCAGAGCAAGGGGACTGGATGGTTAAAAAATAGATAAATATAAATCAATCAAAATTAATACCATCAATAAAATGATAATGGAAATAATTACTATTATAATCATCACAATTATCAAAGGTTGTGGAATAAGAAAGCTATACTTGGGAAGTATCTCGTAGATTAATTTATCTGTGCCTTTTCATTTTAACTCTAAAACAGAAAAACATTTATGGATTGGTCTACCATGTTTTTGCTTTCATATTTTTTGTGACCTTACTGTGGTTAAGTCCCCTTTGTCCTGATATCTTCCAAACACAATTAAATAGTTAAAATTTAATTACTAAAAAAGTAAAATTACCAAGTATAATTTGAAATAGCTAATATTGGGAGGAGCTTACTTGCATCAGAAATTTTGCTGAGAAATTTAAGTATATTCTTATAATTAATCACAAAGATTCTCTCCTAGCCAGGCTCTTCTAAACCCTTTTCTCAAGGACGCCTCAACCTGGGCCTGTAAGGACTTGAACAAAACACTAATAAAGTTTCTAACAGGCCAAGGCCACACATCTCTAGGATGACTGTAGCCCACTAGTGCTTTCCTGCAAAAACTCAAGGCTACGGAAAGAATTTGCAATTTGTTCCAGCCAACACATGAAGACAGAGCCCCTGTCTCCCAGTTTCTATGGGAGGGTAGGAGCCTAACTTGAATAAGCTCTGGTTAGCAAACCCAGATTGGTTTCATACAGACCAAACCTTCGCCTTCCTGCTTTTTATAATTTTTCACTTCCCTCACTCTACTGAGCCCGCACTCATCCATCTCCCTATTTCTTCATTTTCCTTTTAAAATTCTGAGTCATCTCTGTACAAATCAAACGAGTTCAGTTCATACCAATCTCTTCCCTATTTTTCTACTGATTCAAATCTGTCCTTACCGCTTTAAGTAGTGTCCAACATTGTTTAACTTTGACACTAACAAATTCTCAATAAATGATGAAAAAATTAAGCCAGAAAAATCAACTAATTTAAGCAAGATAACAAAATTAATAAGTAGTAGAGCCAAAATTTCAATCCAGGCCTATGTGATCATCACCTTGCTTCTCTTTTGGACAAGTATTTATTAAAAATGAAGAATAAATCCTATCTTGAAGGTTAATCGATGACATAACACCTAAAGTATGAGATATGGGTTTTTGAAAACCCATATGCCATTAGAATTTACAAATGAGGAATCTAACATCTGTTAAAAATAGCATTAAAATGCTTGAATTCATAAAGGAATTAGGGCAGCCTAAAAATAGATTTATGTAAAATAAAAATTAAAAAGACCATATATTAAATAAAAAGAACACTGACATGCTTTCCTTCTGGAATTAATGGAACTGATAAGTATAGAAAATGTTTTTTCTACAGAATTCCAACTAGATGTTTATAAATTT
The DNA here is from genome assembly GCF_017311325.1 of Ursus maritimus. Lineage (NCBI taxonomy): Eukaryota > Metazoa > Chordata > Mammalia > Carnivora > Ursidae > Ursus > Ursus maritimus. The sequence continues at coordinate 70,020,587 of NW_024426663.1, forward strand.
CCCCAGCAGAAGATACAAGTACAAACAGCAGAGGCTCAAGAATCAGGGAGACTGAGGCTCTACACACAGTCCTCCATTTATCGGTCATGAAGGTTTATTTTTCCCCAAATAATCTTGAAAATAATAAAGAAAGTGGAAGTAAGTCACGTGGGACATTATTATTTCCTTCTTGACTCTAAGAGAAAAACTGAGATGGTTTAAAAAAATGCAAATTATTTAATTCTCTGAGCCTCTTCAGCTACATAATAAAGCCAGCACCACGGTACACAGAATTCCAAGATGGTTTCCAAGATTTCCGGTCCTTTCTATCCACGCCCTATCTGATCTTCTTCTGAATGTGTGTGGGACCTGTAAATACGATGAACTATCACTTTCATGATTAGGTTCCATCATATGGCAATAATGATCATATTTTGCAAATGGAGTAAGCTCCCTAATTAGTTAACTTTGGCTTAATAAAAAGGCTATTATCGTAGGTAAGTATGTAAGCTCTTAAAGAGAGTTTTGATGTCAGACAAATGTGCTTTTCCTGGCCACGAAGAAGTAAGCTGCTATGTTGTGAGAGGATCTAGATCTCTAAGTAGGTGACCTTTTAGAGCCTCCAGCTCACAGCCAGCAAGAAAATGAGAACCTCAGCCCTAAAACCACAAGAACTGAATTCTGCTAACAACATGCGTCCTTGTAAGAGAAGCTCCAGCTTCAAAAGAGAGCACTGGCTGACAACTTGACTTCAACCTGCTGAGACCCTGAGCAGCTCCAGCTAACGCATGCCCACTCTCCTTGGGAGAGCTCGATCACTCCTTGGTCCCATCACAGTATTAAAAATGCAATCCCAGATTACGAAGCATTTTTTTAAACCATCTCAGTTTTTCTCTTAGAGTCAAGAAGGAAATAATAATGTCCCACTTGACTTACTTCCACTTTCTTTATTATTTTCAAGATTATTTGGGGAAAAATAAACCTTCATGATTACCCAAAATCTCTCATTTTCTTTTTTTCTATACTCCAATATTCAAATCCAATTTCTAAAAATGGAATGAACTCCCACATGCAGTAATCTTCTTTCCCAGACTATGGCTGGTCACTGAATGGGTCATCTCTGTTACAGGGCACCTATTTCAGTTAGGATCTCTCACCATAAATAAAATAAAACTTGACTAAGGTGGCTTAAGCAAAAACTATGTTCTCTTATTTTGTATAGAAAAGAAGTAAAAAACAGACTTTGATTTAGCAGTTGAACAAATGGAACCTAAATTCTTCCCAATTCCTTTCCCTATCATGAGCAGGTGTTGGTGATGGTTTTTCCCAGCACAAGATGGCTGTTGTAGTACCGATCATCATATTCTTAACAGCACTCTAGGCACGGAAAAGTGGATAATGTCATAATGGGCCTTTACCTTAAGATTTCTTTTTCTTTTTTTTTAAATTTAAATAAAAATTTTTTAAATTTTTTAATTTAAATTTTAAATTTTTTAAAATTTTTTAAATTAAAAAAATTTTTTAATGTTAAATTTTTTAAATTAAATTTTTTAAACTTTAAAATTTTAAATTTTTTTAATTTAAATTTTTTAAAATTTTTTTTAAATTTTAAATTGTAAGCTGAAGCTTGATAAAAAGCACTCCAGCAAGACTCCCTCTTAGGCTCTTAGGTTCTTCCATTAATGCTGGCAAAGGAGAATGGGACTGCCATGTTTGACACAGACTAATACAACTTATTCCCTAGTAATGGACATGTTGCCATCCAAACACACTAAGATATCTCTGAAGATGAAAGACGGAGAAATGGGACGCCTGTGTGGTTCATTCGGTTAAGCATCTGCCTTTGGCTCAGGTCACGATCCCAGGGTCCTGGGACTGAGTCCCACATCGGGCTCCTTGCTCAGCTGGAAGCCTGCTTCTCCCTCTGCCTGCTGCTCCCCCTACTTATGCTCTCTCTCTCTCTCCCTCTCTCTCTCTCACTCTGACAAATAAATAAAATCTTTTTTAAAAAAGTCTAAAAAAAGAAAAGAAAAAAGAAAAGATGGAGAAATGGCTATTGGATGGGCTAGGAAAAATGACTACTTTAACAAGGATCCTTCCTCGATGTTGCACAAACTGAGGATGCTTTTGGTGACCGCTTGTCTTATACTAGGGCTTTGGACAAATTCCATAAATTCTTACGGTATAGATTAAGGAATAACTTCAGTGGGAAAAAGGGAAATATACAAAGCTATGAATACTAAGAGAAGAGAAAACAATTACCCTCCATCTTCCAGTTAGTCTACAAGAACTGTGCTGGGGCCTGACAGATTTGTTGGAACAAAGGTCAGGTTTCTATTTCAGTGACAGGACCCCATTCCCACATTACTTTTACTTCTTACATTTATCAACTTAAAGGATGTGCAGACTGCATGGGCACCAGGATTCTGGTGCTCAATTTTTCTAGGAGTTTTGGGGAAGGACAGCTGCCCCGCACCTGAAGACAATATGTTCTACAAAAAGTTGCAATCTCCTTGGAAAGAAGGGAAGCTCTCTAATCCTACGGAAATTTTTATTCAGTGTAGCCCTTCCACTAGAAAGAGTTGGGTGGACCTGTTCAAGTTGGCTCATTTCCCAGGCAATCCAGAATGAAAACATATAATCATTTCCAAAAAAATTTTCCCCATGGTCTCATCAAATATAAATTTTTCCATCATGGCAAGTGGCCTGTCCACATGATGAATAGGAGGAGTCATCTTATCTGACATTCCTTCATCCTAATCTCGCATTCTCTGTTTGACTTTGGTGTCCAGTTCATTGGGATTTATCATTCTCCTTGGGGGTGAGTCAAATTTTTTGTGTTGTTCTAGTGTTGCATAACAAGCTCTCTGGGGATAGAAGGGTTGAATTTTGTCATCACCAGCGACCTCTAAAAACAAGGCAGGGTGAGCAGAGAACCACCCAATGCAAAGCCAGTGTCTATTTGGGCCCTTTCAGATATAACCTACCATTTTCACATTAAGATAAAAGGAATGAAAGGACAAAGACTGATTGTTCTTGTCCCTTACTCACAGATCTCCAAGTATCCAGGAACCCTGTAAGGACAGAGCTTTAGCTGCTCCCTCAAAGGACCCTCCCTTCAATACATCATTCAGCAGAAACCACTGGTTCGAATCACTTCAACTTTCAGCTGCTGACGACCAAAGAAGCCACTGTTGCTGATACAAGAAATTAGTTTCTAAAGTGACAACGAATGCTGGTGGTGTCAAACACTGATAATATTGTCATCTCTGTAGATCAGTGCAATGACCATCACCTCTACCCCCCTAAGGAATTAAAAGTGCTGATGGTGATCCCATCAGCCCTGAGATGTTGAAGGCCACGCTACAGCTATAAATGTCAAGGTTCAGGAGCCTATTTCTAAACAAAAGCTCGTGACTCCCTTTGACGCTGAATTTCCTTGCACAAATTCTACAGATTCATTGATGCCTTAAGTCCTAAGCCTTTTTAGTTCTTACTTTTTTTCCTCCTACAATTCCACCACCGTAAGATTGTTTCATATTAGGCAGGAAGGTAATTTGAGTGACATATCCTTTACTATACCTATAGTATTTTTCTTAGATCAATGACATATGCTTTAATTAGAGTCCATTATAATTAATTCTTTACTAAAAGTCTCCTCATTCCCCCACATAAAGAGACCAATGCCTAGCTTAAAGACAAGTCTGAATTCTGGGATACATAGAACATTGACTCACGCTGGTGACCCCTTTCCTCCCAACTCGCAACATAAAAAGCTTAAATATTTATCCTTTTCCAATATTTGTTATTCTTCACGTGTTCCCCATGTTGATTGTGAGCAAAGTCCTTGAAAATAAGCCCAAGCGACTATTTCTCAGAACATCAATAAGAGTCACTTTCATACTCTCCCATATGTATTTCTACAGTGCTTAAAAGATTTTGAAAAGCACGTCCTGTTTCTATACTTTTAAAAAATATAAAAAATAAACAAAACACAAAGATAAAATAGCTACAAATAAAGAGGAAAGGAATCTTCAGAAGACAGGCAAGCCAGTGACAGCTACTGAGTGAAAAGAAAGGAGGCTGAAGGTTGGGATTGAACCTAGGGATTCATATGAGGTCAGGGAGGAAGTCTGCCAAGGATTAGCAGAAATGACTGCACATTCACCACATCTCCTTCCCCACCTGTATAACCTCTTTCCTTACCTACTATCTTCTCAGACCAAAGTCCCTGTATGCTGCATCTGGGAAGGACTGATTCTTTCCCTCTTCTCTTCGAACAAAGGACATGTGAACTCCGAAACTATATTTATGATAAAAAAGGACGTAGTACTTCAATCTCCGATGAGATTGCCCTTTAATACTGAGGAGGGAGCAAAAGGCAAGCTGAGGGCAAAACACAAGCTAACACCCCACAACCTAACCACCCCCACAACAGGTGGAATATACACGACATTCCTCAGGCACTCCTGGCTTCCCTAGAATAAAGGGAAAAACAAATGGTTAACTGATAGAGATTACAGTCATGCAGGATCTGAGTCTCCATCAGCCTTAATGATTCATAAGAAAAAAGCAATCTCCAGAAACCTACAGACTCAATTTCCTGGAGCCCTAACATCACGCTCCCCTCCGTAAGACAGAAAATCTTATATAATCAGTCACTCTGTCACAACCCCAGGGCAGCAATCTGCCCACGGGTCCTGTCCCTGTGCTATAATAAAAACACTTTTTTTGCACCAAAGACATCTCAAGAATTCTTTCTTGGTCATCAGCCCCGAAACTACCTTACGGAACAGCATGTTCAGGGAGCAAGGAGATTAACACACACACACACACACACACACACACACACACACACACACACACACACACGGGGGGGGGGGGGGGGGGTGCTAATTGACCTGAGTTTTCTGCCCTCCAGTGAAATCCTGTTTGCCCCAGGCAATCTGTAAAGCATTAAGAAAGAAAAAAAAATGAGGATAAAAGGGCTATGCCAAACAAATGTCAATTGGAAGAAAATCACCACAAGCTAAAAGAAATCTTACCACATTAAGTACAAGTACACTGCATTAATATCTCCAATTCTCTACCCTTCCCCTATCCACAACTTTTTGCATAGGACTTGACAGCTCCTTCTCCCAAGAAAGAGGCCACAGGCATTTTACACCTCTTGCCTCTGGGTTTGCCACTCGATCTGCTCTGGTTAATGGAATATGAACAGAAATAAAAGTCTGTGCTGTCGTGTCTGCTCTCCTTCCCAAGTGCCGCAGCACGAGAATAGGCCTGGGCTAGCTGAGGAGGAGGACCGGAGCCCTGCGGAACTGAGTCCCTCACAGACATCCCTAGCCTAGCTCAGCAGACCCTGACCTAGGTAAATGCATGCTACTCTACACTACTGAGATTATGTGGTTGACTGTGGCCATAAATTAGCTGATACCACACCCAACGATTCCAACTCTTCTTTCACTTACAGAGGAGAAAACTGGATCCCCAAAGTGGAAGAGACCCATCCCAGTGGCAGGACTGGAAGTTAGGCTCTGAGACAGACCCCTGCAAACTTGGGTTATTACTCTACACATGGATACTTACCATCCTCATGGGCATTGGGAAGCCATTTCCCTGCGTCTCAGTGTTTCATTTGTAAATGGAGGTAATATATACGCTGAACAAATAACTAGAAACCATTTGGCCTAATACGAGAATCAATGTGAAAACACTTTGTAAAAAAGGGAGAAAGAAGCTAATGACGTTAGCTTTTAATATAGGCCAAGTACATGATTAAACATTTACTTACATGATGTCATTTCATCTCATTTAATTTTTGTGATAAGCTTTAATGGATGGGCAAACTGAGGCTCAGGAAACTTAAGTAACTCTGACCTAAGGACCTTAACCCCACAGCACTTGCCATGTTTTTATTAATCAATAGGTAGCAACTGCTTGGAGTTCAGAACTGTTAACCATTGTGAAACAAATACATTTCTGCCATTGATCACCTAGAAACATGCTACAGGGTTATTCAAATCAGAATGACTGCTTTTCTATCTCTGATCTGAAAATTATATCAGCAGCGTTTTTGTTTTTACATGTAGTCACCTGCCACCTGCCATTAATGGTCACCTTGGTGGCTAATTACAACATTCCACCTGCTTTGGAAGATGAGTACCCTTCTCTGTGAGGTATTCCCAGAGGTGTAAGGTGCATTTCAATTATGCCACATGGCCTATATTTTGATTCAAACTACACCAAACATACCTTCCAAACTCATTAAAAATATGTATTTTTAGGTTTAACTTCTCCGGATGAGAAGGGCTGACTTTCTTTGAGGTATCCCATAAGACTTAAATGTATCAAGAAATGCCTCTGAAAATCTGGGGGGAAAAAACAAGATAAGAGACAAAAGAATTTCGCACCAACAAATGTATATGAGAAAATATGAGATCAGGGGTGCCTGGGTGGCACAGAGGTTAAGCGTCTGCCTTCGGCTCAGGGCGTGATCCCGGCGTCGTGGGATCGAGCCCCACATCAGGCTCCTCCGCTATGAGCCTGCTTTTTCCTCTCCCACTCCCCCTGCTTGTGTTCCCTCTCTCGCTGGCTGTCTCTATCTCTGTCGAATAAATAAATAAAATCTTAAAAAAAAAAAAAAAAGAAAGAAAATATGAGGTCAGCGTAAATTACTGGGGATGCTCATTAGCAGTATAGAATCTTGACTTGAATGGGACTTAAGAGAAGCCACAAAAAGAATGAAAACTGTATTAGGGCAAATAACCTCTCTGATCTTTTCTAAGCCTCCAAAGTATTAAGTAAAAACTTCTCTCCTGGATTCCTAACTGCATGGTGGGTTTACATACAAGAACAACTTGCTCTGAGATGAAATCTCACGCAATTTCTTAGGGTCTTCAGGCATTTTGCTTAATCCAGATTAAAATAAGTCAAACCATAAGGATTAAAGGAATATACTTTTATTCCACCTTAGAATCTCTTTGCCAATAAAATGTATTTGACAAAGATTCTACTAGTAAGTCTTAAAACTTACAGCATCCTGAAGAAAATGAGGAGTGATGTTGAAGAAAGATAATGGAATCCTGCCAGAATGTGAGATGGCTTTTCTCATGGCTAAATTCCATTCTGATTATTTTCATCACACTGAGTCACAAATTTCAGGTCACACTGAAAGGAAGGGGCAAGGAGTAATGGCTTCCTCTTCAGCCTCCTATAGAGCGTTGCAGGTCCACGTGTCTTTGTTTTTGAATAGAAATCTTTTTCTTAAATGTTGTTATTTTTAAGTAATCTCTACACCCAACATGGGTCTTGAACTCACAATCCTGAGATCAAGAGCTGCATGCTCTACCATCTGAGCCAGCCAGGCACCCCTTGAACAGAAACCTTGAAGTCATCATTTCTGAACAAAAGTAAGACTGTGGACAAGAACTTTAGAAATGCTTCATACTCCTTCCGTTGTTAAAGTAGTTCAAATTTGTATAGTAAACAGAAGCATGCATTTGGAAAGAATCTCTTAGATAACTTATTTAATTGTGATAGTTAACTGGTTTAATAGTAAACAAGTAGTTTAATAATAAATTATGTGTGTGTGTGTATATACTATACATATGCACATACATATATATGTACATACTATACATACTATCTATACTATACACTATATGTAGTGAAGGGGCACTATTCCAGTTCACAAAGGTAATTTTAACTTGAAACACCCTCTTTCATAGGGAAAATATAGTCTTTTCAGTAGGAAACTATTAACGTATACTTTGAAAATTAATAAAGGGAAACCTCACTAGAACTGAGTTGGGAGACCAGCCAGGCCAGCTCTCAGGCCCTACCACTTGTCATCAATTGCAGACCCAACAGGAAGAGATGTACCCTGCACAAGGATACTACTTTACCACCCCAGCAGGAGGAAGAAAGTGTCCATCCCCCACAATCCCTATAACCTCTCCCCTTCCCCTCCAACCCTCCATTCCCCATTCTCCCCTTCCCCCAAAAGAAACAGCCCAGCCAATGCAAGCCAGTCACAGCTCAACCAAGGAAAAGTCACTATGTTTCCAACTCCCAGTTTACTCCAATGGACTTTTTCATTTATAAACCTTCCCAACTTCCCCTTCTCCTCTATAAAAGGGCCCATCCCCTCCTTTGTTCAGCTGATTTGTGTAAGAGTTTTGCTGTAGGTTGCCTGGCCTGACTACAAGTCTCTGCTATTCCCAAATCTTTTTTTTTTCAATCTCTTCTTTTTCCAAATTTTTTTTTTTTTTTTTTTTTTTTTTTTTGGGTGGTAAAGTAACTGGCAGTTTCATTTTTAAGGTTAACAGTGCTGTGGAAGACAACTGTGGCTCAGTGGTAGTATCCTACCTGCATTTCATAAACTCCGTGAAGTGCTTGCTGACATCCTGTCTGCATTTCAAACAATGCTTAACTATGTGCCAGATTTAAATTATAATTTACATTCACCAATATAAAAGAGCTCTTGAAAAAAATTATTTTAGTATTCAGTACTACTGAGATATAATTGATAAAACTGTAAAGTATTTCAAGAGTACAATATGATGATTTGATTAAAATATTTCTTTTAAATGAAACTCATCTATGGGTAGGAGAATGAGTTTTGTGTTTGTTATGTGTAATCTTTACCCAAATCAATTTCCCTTTTATTTGGGATTAATGAAAATAAACAAAGTGAGGGCTTTCATATTTTCTATGTATGCTTCTGCTTAAAGATAATAAAGGATAGCATCTACACCAAAACATCTGTTGATACAAAATGAACAAGCCTTTTAGAACCTCTAAAAGTAAGAGAGTTTTATTCAAGCCCAAGTTTGGACAGCTGCCCAGGAAACACGTTTTTCACAGGGAAGAAAGTGTTCTGGAGAATGAACAGTTTTCAAGCAGTTACATACTTTTTACATCTTGTCAAAGTTTAAAAGATTATAGATTAGCATATAGGCAGGACTCAACTTTTAATATCAAGGAGTGCAAGGAATAGGAGCATTGATAGGTATCGTAACGACAATAGGGTTTTCCTTTAGGCCACCCACAAAGCACGTGCACAATGTATGCCTGGTGGGCCGTAAGTAAGGCTTTTGGCTTAAACAAAGTTTATGTACAGTCATGCTGACTTAGAAAGATACCTAAAATGGCTTCTCTTATATCTCAGGCCTTTAGAGAGCTTTTTCTCTCATCATAACTTCTCCAGTAGGCAAAGTATTTACATCAACATGTAAGTGGTGGCAGGATATTTTGAAATATCAGCAGAGATTCTCTTATTTTTCTTTCTTTTATAAGACCTTGGTCTTTTCACCCATTCACACACCTAAACTATAGGACATTTATTACTTTAGATAAACGATTTTACAGTAAAGAAAAACCATTTGAGATTCTAAAGGCAAAATCTAGAGTATGAACAATTTTGAAAGAGAGAGAGCAAAACTTCCTAAGTTTCTGCCATTCATTATGACTGCCAGAGACACCCCGATTTGATGGTGGTGGGTAGGGGCCAGAAAAGAGAGGTAAAGAGTCAAAGTGGAGAGTCAGCAAGGAAGAAGCAGAATTTTTGCTTCCTTAAGAAAGGTGATATAAGCAGAAGAGTTAGGGGTCTCCAGAAAAAGAAACACAAACAGAGCTTTCTTGATATAAGAAAAATCATTTTAGGGGCACCTGGGTGGCTCAGTCAGTTAAGCAGCCGACTCCTGGTTTTGCCTCAGGTCATGATCTCATGGGTTGTGGGATCATCGGGAGTCCACTTGAGATTCTCTCCCTCTCACCCTCCCCCATTCGCTCGCTTGCTCTCTCTCTGAAATAAATAAATCTTTAAAAAAAAAAAAAAGAAAAGAAAAATCATTTTAGCCCCCTGCCCCCACCCCAAACATCTTGTGAAAGAATGTAAGAACAAACAGCCACTATCAGGTCAGGAGATAGCCTAATCATATCAGGGTAAAACTCTCAGGGCTCATTCCAAGCGAAGACTGACTTGGTGCACATTCTTGAGTTACTTTTGCTAGACCCAAACCTCTTTGACCACTCAGATACCAGACCGAATGGAGCCAGAGAATGGATGATGTTGACCCTTGATGGCCCTTATGATCTTGACCTGGACCCAGGAGCCTTAAGATGACTTTTGCCCCAATTCTATGCTGTATTCCCATTGCACAAGTCCCTTCATAAATATGTATGCACCCTTGGCTTAAAACTTTCCGTTTTATTGTTCAGGGAGACACTACTTTGGGAAAGATCCCCAGATTCCCCACTTGCTGTGAGTAAAACCCTTCCTTTTCCTATTCTCTGGCTTAGTTGTGTCTTTTGGCTTGACACCCACCAAGAGATGAACCCAGTTTCGGTTAACAGTGGGTCCTGGGCCCTGCCCACAATAACTGAAATCCCAGATCGTTTGGGGATGGTTACAGATGCCCGCAGAGATCACTGAATCTGTATCTAGCTATTTTTTATTAAAGAACAATAATTCAACTGAGTAAATTTGAAGATCTAATTGGCTTTATTAAGTGATTTATGAATTGAATCGGGCCAGTATCCCATCTAGCCAATACAGAGGAACTCTGAGGAGTAAAACAAAATGGAAGGGTTTTATAGGAAGGAGCATGGGGGGCAAAAAGTTATTAGCAAAGAAAAAAAAGGTCTGTTACGGGAAAGTCATCTTCCATGGGGGGTAGTTTAGGGTTTCTTATTAGGGGTACCACCTCATCTTCCTTTGGGGGGACAAAGAGGCCCCATGTGATACTGGTGCTGATCATGAAATTCCTGACTGAAGGGTTAAGACTACATTCCTGGAGGAGGCTAAAACTGCAATTAGATTAGGTATCAAACCCCAGTTTGATGACTTGGCCTAAGTGGTGCCATTTGGGGACTGTGGTTTTCTTTTAAACACTTTCAAAGGCAGGTGGGCAAGGATCAAGTGTTCTAAGAAGCCACTTTTTCCACTATCATCACAAGACTGAGATCTACTTATGTGAAACACCAAAGTAAGAAGATACACAAAGGCTCAGCTGAGCCCCTCCAGAAATAGTTCTCAGACACGGAGGTCACAGGGAGAAAAAGGAAGCGGGAAGGGGGAGAAAGTGAAAGCTTTGCAGACCTTAAGGTTCTTGGCAAATGGTCTGCAACTGACAGAGCCCCACCCTGGTGTGGGGGCAAAGGGATCATTTCACGAAAGAGGGAGAAGCAGGCTGAGATCCTCCAACATTAAAGGAGAAATTTGCATTTTAAAGTGATAGGGCAACAGCACAGAGCTGAAATGTGGGAAGCACTACTCTGCAGGTCTGCCTTATGCCTCCCTTGAGGGTGATGCGCCATTGCAAATGTGCCTGACAACCAGGAAAGCACTGGTTACTTATGCTAATTCTGGGCAAGAGCTCAGAGTTCACTGCTCCAGAGAAGCTGCTGAATAAATACGGCTGGTTGCCGCTCATAAAACACAGCTGTGTGAAACAACCTGCAGATCCCGATGCAAGTTTGAGGAACTAAAAGGGAACAACTTCATATTTTCCAATCTGTGCTTTGCAAACAGAGCTTTTATATTTTAAAAAAGAATCCACTAAATGCATTTTAAAATGAGGCTGATAAAATTAAACCCGGGATACTCAGTAAGTGTCAGACAATCTACCTTTTATTTTTCTATCATACAGGAATTTTTAGGGCAGCATATCTAATAAATGGTCAAAGAATTTGACAGCTCAGTGCCACCTCACATTAGAAGGGGTATTTCAAATACAGACTTTGAGGGAGTTATAAATACAGATTGATGTCACCAAAAAATGGGAGCAGGGAAGTTTCAAAGAAAAACTGCACAAGTAAGGAAGACTTCACTCAAGACTATTGCATTAGGGGGTCAAGATTATTGCAACCACAGAGGGAAATTGAACTCTGTCGAAATAAAAGGGAGGAGATAACATTAGGCTCCCTTAGTCAGAAGGCAGATTGGGTTTGGAGGGGATTTGGAAATAGGGGAACTCACGACTTACAGTATCCTTTTCTGTTACAGAGAAAAAAGAAAGGGGCTTTTATCTCTGTCTCTGCCTGGGCTCTTTCCGGCACTGGTATGTTGCTAAAGGTTTAACATATTTATTCTTCAGAAGAAAACAGAACCTTATTTTGTAGTGTTTGTTAATTTCTGTAATTTCTCCAACTATTGCTGTTTCAAGCTATTAATTTGATCACACTGAAATGTTAATTTGGAAGAAATACAATCAAGTCTTTGGAGGAGGAAGCAGCAGCCCGCTCAAGTACACCACCACTGCTTTTTAGCCATGCATATCGGCTAAAAACAAGAGGCACAGACATTCGGAAATAATAAAATATCCTACTGATCCCACTTCTAATTAATGAGACTTTACACAAGTGCACAAAGAGAAGTTTAGGAGAAGAATAGTTTAAGAATTGTAACATTGTAACTTACTAACTTATAACACCTTACAAGGCACAGCAGACTTAATTCCCATTACTGAATTCAGATGAAGAAACCAAGGGTCTCAGCTTCATTTAACTAGCAAAGAGCCAGGCTGAGAATAGACCAGGGGACTAACTACTTCCTAAACTCTCTTTTTTCCATGACTTCAACTATGAACAACATTCACAAATCGTTTTCTCAAAACCCACATCCTCAATAATATCCTTTAGTGTCTTAACTAAGAGCCTACAATTCTTACAGGGTGATACTTCCTTTAAAGGTAAACACAACTCAGGATGTTGAAGATAATATGAATATTTGTCTGTGAGGGACATCGCCCCTCCATTATCATCCCTCGCACATTAGTGGGATATGTTCTGATATGATTCAACGGAAAAAGAAAGGAGTAATTTTTTAATTTGGAAGGAGAAAGAGGAAATTTCAATAGTTTGATGCCCTCTGTCATAAGCGGGAAAGCAAATGAAAGCCTAAAAGGGGAAGACAGGCAAGACTGAAGGCTCTGGAAACAATAATCAGCTGACTTATTCATCTAGCTATTCCAACAGCATGTGACTGAACTCATAGCAGGTGCTGGATACTACTAGTCTGAAGAAAGGAGAGAGAATTTTAAGTGAAGATGAGTTGGAAGGAAGGGTCTAAAAACAGAAGAATAACAGGGAAGGAGAAAGTGGAGGAGGGATTCAAGGCCCCTGGTGGGTTGCACTCTTGAAAATATGAAGAGTGTCTGGGGCGCCTGGGTTGTTCAGTCAGTTAAGCATCCAACTCTTGATTCCGGCTCAGGTCATGATCTCAGGATCCTGAGATCGAGCCCTGCATCGGGCTTAGCAGGGAATCTGCTTGAAATTCTCTCTCCTTCTCCCTCTGCCATTCCCATTAGTCCTATCTCTCTCAAATAAATAAATCTGTTTTAAAAAATATGAACAGTGTCTGAAAATGGAGTGAAAAAACCTTTAGGAAATGTGGCCTAACTTTGACACTTACTTAAGTGCTGGCTTCTGCAGGCCCCCCCAAAATTAAGTGAATTTTATTTGTAACCTTCACCATGCCCTCCTTGCCACAACATGGAATCTCCTGCTCACAAAGTAGATTCTAAATGTCATGTCTTTATGTTTTTATTTTTTTTTTATTTATTTTTTAAGATTTTATTTATTTGACAGAGATAGAGACAGCCAGCGAGAGAGGGAACACAAGCAGAGGGAGTGGGAGAGGAAGAAGCAGGCTCATAGCGGAAGAGCCTGATGTGGGGCTCGAACCCAGATCGCCGGGATCACGCCCTGAGCCGAAGGCAGACGCTTAACCGCTGTGCCACCCAGGCGCCCCAATGTTTTTAAATTTAACAATAATTACAATGAAATCAACTATGTATATATTTACATTTTGAATTGCATAGACATAAGTAACTTTTTCAATGAAAAGTAAGGGTGACTGTTTTATTCAAAGCACACAGCAATAAGGAGTGAAATAAAAGCACTAGAAAGTGCTCCCTTTTCATTCAATTAGGTAAATGAAATCCCACCTGGAAGATGATGCTGTCACTGGAATAACTGTCATAGATTAATGGCAGCTTTTCCGATGCAACCACTGATAAAGGATTTTTCTGTTTTTTAATAAAGTCCTGTTCATGAAGGATGTTATAATCTTCCTACACAGTTCTTTTACAGAGTGGTTTACTTCTTTCCATTTGCATAATTTTCATCTGTTATTCAAACAATGATGCTCTCTGAAGTACACTTAGCACAGTAGACTTAAGATTGTTAATGAATTTTTAATTGTCACCGTTTTTATTTTAAACTTGGTAATTATCAAGAGTTAAACATCACTCCATTCTACATGGAAGAATGGAAGGCCTTCCAAATTTTCTGTACAACTTTAAGTTATTAATTGCTAAGTTTTCCACTACCCTCAATAAAGAAACCATGCTCTTCTACCATCATTATGGTAAGGATCAGCTGCTCATCAAGCTGGGAAAACTTGTTTTCAGAAGCAGAAGTGGATTTTTATTGTTTAAGGTGCAAAATATCATTTGTTCCTTAGTTTAAAATGAGTAAAAACAGTTTCATGGTTTTTTTCCCCCTTCTTTATCTCTCTTTATCTGTTCAGAAGAAAAATGTTTATTGTCAGTAGGTGCTAAGTGCCTCAGGAAAAGTAGGATCCCTCGACAGAATGTGCCTCTGCTGGATAAGGGGAGATGATGGACTAACATCATTTTACACAGCGAAGTTTCCAAAATAAACCAGAGCAAGACACCTGAGATCTATTGAATGAGCGGCTGTGAAGATAAGGCCACAGTCCTGTGCCCTGAAAGAATGAGACCTGGGAGGAGCAAGCAGTAGGCAACAGGATTTAATGAATTCAATCAACCCCTACTTTCGGAGCCTCAAATGCACTGAAAGGACATGAAAATGGATTTGTTACATTAAAATTTAATAAATTTTTTGAGGCTTTTCCTGCTTCCAGAGAGAAACTATGTTTAAATATTCATGTACATCAGAGGTGATGATCAGAATGGCAATCATCCATCAGGAAGGACACCAGTGACGACACAAATTCAGGGTCCTAGATGTGCCCTGCTACAGCAGGCTTAACCCTTTAGATATGAATCATGGAGACCTGGGGGATCCCTGGTGGAAAAGGTTAAGGACTATCTACCAATTTCAGTATTTTATTATCAGTACCTTCTAATTGAGTCTAAGTCCTGTACCATATTTAATTTTGTGCATACTTGTTCCTTCTAACAAATACTGCTAAGGTTCTTAATTTTTTTAAGTAGGCTCCACGCCGGGCTTGAACTCATGACCCTGACATCAAGACCTGAGCTGAAATCAAGAGTCGGACACTTAACCGACTGAGCCATCCAGGCACCCCAATGACTAATACCTATTTCCTTCCTACCCTACTAACCCTGATACATTTTTAATCAGGCAATATTTCATCCTGCCACCCAAGCATAATTTTTCAATACTGTACACTTCTGTCTTCCTTTCACATCTCACATTAAGAGTAACTTGCGCGATGCCATAATTCTCGTGGATAAAAAGTAATCCTCCATGGGGCGCATTGCTCTCCTTGATTTCATTTTTTTCTCTCAAGCTTTCCAGTCACTCCATTCCTCCTTCTTCAAATGGTAATTATTAAACTCGGGAAATGGTTGATCAACTTAACTCACCAGCCAGAAATTTACTGCCTTACACAGAAATACATATAATAGCCATAAAAAATCAGTATCTGAATATTTATACCCCCATCCTCCTCCTCCCTCAACTTCATCTTAACTCACAGAAGATTTTTGCTCAGCATTTTCCCTTCCATCTACTTAATATGCAAATAAAATAACAGGGGTCATATTGGAAGACAGGGAAGAGAACCAAAATGTACTTTAGTACTCTTATGTGTCATAATTCCTTTTACACACACAACTTTACTGTGGTTGTCTTAAATGACCATGAGAGTAATGCTCAAAGGGGTCTTACATGTCATGGGCACCGAATATGGATTTGTGAAGACATGAAGAAGAAATGGTTCTGTCTAGGAAGAACTCCTCACTAGATACCTCTGTCTTTCCCCAGGCATCGGTGCTGTGTTACACTATGTAGAAAGACATGGCTAGAGCCAAATATCAGACTTGGAAAGTAATTTTAAACAAATCAAATTCCTTTAGGCTCACAAACATTCACTGCACACATTCTAGTAAAGGTACTATCTTTTTCCTTTTTTTAATTGAGTCCCCTAGAATGGCAGAGTCAGTGCAAAGCTAGAGAAGTTTTTTTTTTTAAACTATGATTAAATTCATTCAACAAATGCTTTTAATACCTAAATGTGCTGACACGTAAATCACTCAAAATCCTTCTGAGAAGTAGGTAAGGTACAAACGCATCAGGCACTGGCGCCAGCCATTAAGAATGCTAGACAGGCAAAAAGGATTATAATATGGTAATGGCAAGTGCAATGATAAGGATAAAAGTTTGGGGTATTAGTTATAGGAGCAACACAGGACGACAGCCCACGCAAGGGCAGGGGATAACCATGGAAGGCTTTCTGAAAGTGTGGATGCTGAACTGGGTGAATACTAGTGAGCCCTTCAAAGCGAAGGGAGAAAGGATGTCCCACGCAGTGACTGCTGAGCATAGAGATAAGGAGACAGGCCGTAAAGCTATAAAGGTATAAAGGGACAAGGAGAATCTGAGTCTAAATTCTCTGGTTTAATAATTATTGGGTCTGAGCAGATAACTCTTCTTCCACTCATTTATTTACCCTTGGGCGGCCTTAGAATGACAAAGTGAAAGAGAAAGGGCACTTAGCAGCGTGTAAGTACTCAATAAATGATATTTCACCTGCAAAATGTTGGTGATGTGTTCAGGGGACTGTAATGATTTCTACAAACTTGGAGTGAAAAAATTTAAGTTAGGAAATGATAACCAAGGCAGAAAAGAGATTTGAGGGCTAACAGATTCACTGCTAGAAATGGCTAGTTGTTGCATGCTGTGGTTTTCAGAAGCAGACCTGACACATAGTTTGGGGTGCAAGATCTTTGGGAGGGATCAAAACGATGAAGGAAAAGATGGAGCAGGATAGGGAAGACAAAGAAGTCACTCTGGGAGGCAAGCCCCGCAGGGAGCTCTCAAGTGAGCAGGGCCTTTTAGAGCTGGGTGTGTGGGCAGAGATGGTCAGGTCTTTATACCTCTGCTTTCTTCAGTTCCCACATGGGGGCTGCCCCAGGAGAGGCAGGACCTCAGACAAAGCACCTTTCAGCTACTGAGATAGACAAAGTCTCTGCATTGTGGCATCAACTCCCTCCTTGAAGGGAAACCTTAGAGGTATATCTGTGCCTCTGTCAAAATAGTGTCCCCTAAAAACATGGCCCCCTCCCCTGCCACGTGAGGGAAAGTGGGCTGTTCTCAGCCCCCTGAGAGCTGGGCAGGGCACGTGACTGTAGACAATGAAGACTCCAAGTGTAAGACTTCTGTTGCTCTCCTCCTGTACTGTGTTCTTCAAGGGGACTGGATGTTCCAGATGGGGCAGCAGCAGGACAGATGAGCCTCCACGCCCCAGCATGGCCGAGGGGCTGCATGGACATGATTCAGAAGAGTTTAACCGCCAGGTGTAATGTGTTGAGGAATTGGTACAGGAACTAAGGAAGATGGTGATATTATCAGATCTGCCTTCAGAAAGATCAAATGGGGTACCATATGTAAGATTTCTGGAAATGGATGAGGCTGGAGGCAGACATCTTATTAGCTACTGTTTGAGATAAAAAGGATGATGGTGGAACAGATTTACAATCAAGGGGGAAAAGGAAAGCTACAGTGAAAGGTTCACTATACAATTTGATGACAGACTGGGCAGAGGGCAGAGTATGCAGTCTGGGGTGTGAGGCTGGTGTCATTCACTGTATTTCCATCAGAGAGGCTCTGATAGGATAAAAATAGCAGCTAGTATTTACCAAATGCTACTGTGCACCAGCTATCATGCTAATAATAATCACTTTGCATGCATTTCTCCTTTCCTCAGTAGTCATTAGGCACCCCTTCCACTTTGCTGGCAGAATCCCAGCTTTATTTAGAAAATATTTTTTTCTTTTTTATGTATCTTTACAGATCTTCCCCATTCCAAGGAGTAAATGTTGATTCAACTATGCCAACTGTTATAATTTTATTTCCCTTATCAGTGATTTGTTAGACATGGTTATGTGACAGAAAAACCAGACAAAGAAGAAAGCCTAGTGAGAAACTTCTGGGATCATTTCCCTCATAATTTAAAAAAGGGAAATAAAACAGGGGCTTGCTCATTCCTACGTTTGGGCACTGCCATGTGAGGCCCCTCTGCTGGGAGCTTCTCTGTATTCTTGTTGTGCCCAAAGGGGAAAGTCTAGAGACTTCCAGAGAGAGTGACCAGAAGCCCTCACAACATGGAGCCACTGAGCTGACCCACTCTGATACAGCCTACTCTGCAACTTCTTGTTACTGGCGGTAACACATTTTTCTCCGTGTTAAAGCTGTTTTTAGTTTATTCAGCTACTTGCCGCTAAAGGATCCTAACTGATAAAAATGCTTCAGCGTTCCTATCTATGCCTGAAGAAGGTAGGAGAAGGTATAAGGGAATTGTCCAAACTCCCCAAGTCTATACGTGAGAGTGGAGATCCTCTTACAGATTTGATAGTGATCTCAGGCAGTCACACTCTCAAGTTTTCTCCTCCTTTGTTTTGGGGCCCCTGAGTGGCACAGTTGGCTGAGCTCCCGACTCTTGGTTTTGGCTCAGGTCATGACCCCAAGGTCCTGAAATCAAGTCCCTCATCGGGCTCTGTGCTCAGAACAGAGTTTGCTTGAGATTCTCTCTCTCCTCTCCCTCTGTTCTTCCTACTCATGCCCACCCTCCCTCTCTCTCCCTCTATCTCTTTCTCAAATAAATAAATGTAAAAAAAAAAAAAAGAGAGAGAGAGAGAGAGAGAGAGAGATCCTTTGTTTCATGGGATCTCAGGCATAGCTATTTCCTCAAATTGTGCTATGACCCTTAAATATTTCACTGGCTCCACTCACCATGTCAGATGGAGTGCCATTAGCTCTGAATGGTTGTTAGTGGCTGCTGAAGAACGTACTATTGAAATTCAACCTTTCATTAGTGACTGCTGTGCAATTTTGTGACATCTAACAGAGCCCTATGCTCTGCAGATCACAGGACTAGTCGGAATGGCTGTTACTGTGGCTACCGACTTTTCAAGTACTGTATTCTTTTGAACAAAAGATGCTGTGACCAAATTCTCAGATTCTGTCTTTTGTTTTCAGCCTCATTAGTGGCTCAGGTGAAACTGTTCTTTTCAGCAGAATAAAACTGTTGATGTTTTCTTCAACAAAAACAACCTTAAATAGTGTAACCTTTAGAAAATGCACTCTTTTCATTTTAATTTTATAGTAGTTCTCTAATGAAGGCAAGATAATCCTAAAGGATACACAAAACTGGAAAAATCACATATTCCAATACCCCCCCCAAAAAAAAGCAGTCAGAGACTTTTAACCAAATGTTAACTCTAACCAAATCTTTTGCTGAGTTTTTTTTTGTTTTTTGTTTTTTTTTTTTTTTAGTCCTACAATGAGTATTAAAACACAGAGAACAATGATAGCAACACATTCCCTGAGGATGACGCTGTATTTCCCAAAATGAAATAGTGTATTAAGTGCCATTCTCTCCATTTGAGGCTTGGATCCCATGTCTTCTCACCTTCTCAGAGTCTTTCCTCAAACACTCCCTCTCCTGAATCAGCAATTTTTCAATTTTTTGATGTACTATTACAACTAGCATATAAACACACACTAATATTGTTTTCTTTGAAATAAACCAAATAAAAGCCCGCCTTGACCTTGACCTGAATCATTTCCTACCAGGACTCCACTTTTCCCCAATTCATTGTAAATTTTCTTGATAAATTTAGAATCATGTCATAGGATCTTCTAAATATACTCCAATCAGGTTTCCATCCCCTCTATTTCAGAGAGAAATCTTATCAAGGTCACTAAAGAAATTTGTCTAGAGGTCATTATTCTCTCCTTATCTTAACCACAACTACCCATTGATGTCAGCATGGCTGCATACCTTTTTCCTAAAACTCTCCCATCTCCTGGTGTCTAAGTCCCCACACACTTGTGATTAACTGCCTACCTCGTTAGCTGCTTGATCGTGGGCTCCTTTGCTGGTTCTTTTCCCCCTGCNGAACCCATAAATGTCCTGGGCTCTATTATTACCTCTGAATATGCTTTCTCTCTAGGGGACAGTTTTTCAAGCCTATGGCTTCAAATAGAAACTGTTTGCTATGACTTCCACATCTGTACCTTTAGATCGAAACTCACCCTAAAACTCCAGACTCAGGCATTAACACCCTCGTTGATATTTGTCCACAAGTGTTTCAATAAGCATCTTAAAATTAACACAGCCAAGACAGAACTCTTGATTCTCCACAAGACCCAACCACCAAACTATCTACTATCTCAGATTAACTTTTTTGAATAAACAACTCCATCCAATTTCTTAAACCAAACTCAAGGATTTTTGTTGATTTCTCACTGTCCATCAGAGAGCCCCACCCTCAAATACACCTACCAAATTGTCAACATACCATGTATAGTTTTTCCTCAAAACATTTCCTAAATCTATTTTCTAGTTCTCCAGTTCTACCATATAAACCACCACTGCTCACTCTCATTAGTCACAGCACTATAGCTAGCGTCTCTCTGTCTTTTCTGTCACCACACTAGATTTCTGGTTTTGTTTTTTTACTTACTAACTCCACTGAACTCTGATTTACATGCAATAAAAAGCACCTACTTTAAGTTTACAAGTCAAGGTGCTTGTCAAATGTACACTCCTATGTAATCATTGCCCCAGTCAAGATGCGGAATATTTCCAACACCCCTAAAATTTTCCATGTAGCCACCTGCATTTTACCCTCCCTTACTGCTGGGCCCAGGCAATAACTGGTAAGTTCTCTGTTACTGCATACTAGTGTTACCTGTTCTGCAAATTAAATATACAAGGGTTTAGGGGCGCCTGGGTGGCACAGCGGTTAAGCGTCTGCCTTCAGCTCAGGGCGTGATCCCGGCGTTATGGGATCGAGCCCCACATCAGGCTCCTCCGCTATGAGCCTGCTTCTTCCTCTCCCACTCCCCCTGCTTGTGTTCCCTCTCTCGCTGGCTGTCTCTATCTCTGTTGAATAAATAAACAAAATCTTTAAAAAATATATATATACAACGGTTTATACAGCACGTGCTCTTTCGTGTTCTAGGTAGCCCAGCATTATGTTTTATGATCTATCAATGTTGCATGCCTAAGTAGTTTGTTCCATATTATAGTTTGGATAAATTTAAGAAAAAAAAATCAATTTAAGAAAAAAAGAATCAAAGAAAATCTTTGTGACCTTAGAAGATAAAAGCACTAAGAAGACTATCACAAAAAATAAACATCATCACAATGAGCCCCCTAAAAGTAATGTAACATAGAGCCCAGGGACATGATGCTAGGAAATCCACCAAATGCACCATCCATTCTAAAAAATCATATGATCAAGGGAATGTATACTTATAAACCGGTTCTTCAATGGGAAAATACTGGGATGCGTAAGTGGTTTAAGCATAATTAGTAAATGGACAGTGAGTTCATGGGAAAAGAAATTATGTTTTCTGGGATAATCACACATGGGTGACTTACGCTAAAAAATGACATAAAATCACTTGAAATTCCTTATATAATTGCCAGGTATCTGAGGCATCCCCATTAAACACAATTTTCTTCTCCTCAGGATAAGGAATGGAAAATTAGTCATAGGGTATTTATAGGTAATGTAGTTAGTACTAATGTAGTATTGAGTGGTCAGGAAGTCCTACTTCCAAATTGAAATTGGTCCTACCAGCTTTAAAAGTGATGTGTGTACTTCTTAAGTCTGGATAACCATTAGAGAGTCATTTCCACAACAGGCCTCCACTTAATGTGAAATCAGATGGAAGGTGCCCCAAAGAACTGTTCAATTATTTTTTTAGTTATATACTAATTTATGTTTCACTTGTTGAGTATACTCCTTAAAACTACACATTCCCCATTTTTGGTTAATTATTCTATAAATTTCAATTATGTCTTGCTGACTGATATTTTATTCTTTTGTATCCTTGATAATTTTCTATAGAAAATTTGACTATAAGCTGGACTTGTCTAATTTTGTTTGCAGATATTTTCAGTTTCTGTTTTGTATGTTTATGAGTCTCTATTATTAGGTACAGAGAACTTAGAATTGTTTTATTTTTGTGATGAATTGATACTTTTATCTTTATGAAATACCCCTTCACACCTTTGTTAATATTCCTGGTCCTGAGGACTTGCTTGATATTAAAGTAGATTTTCCCATCCTCTTACTGTTAAATCATCTAATACTTCATATTCAAAATGCATCTTCTCTGGGTGAATCCACTGTAATATTCTTTCACTTTTAGTTAGACAGCTTAGAGCATTTATAATTAATCTAAGTATTTATATGGCTGTTTTTAAGTATACCATCTGGATATTTATTTTTCAATTTGTCCCACGTTTTTGTTCTCTTTCCTTGTGTTCTTTTTGGCAATTTAAACATTTGCATTATTCAACTTTTCTTTACTGTGGTCTTATTAACTGCAATTTTCAAGTTCATAAAGCAGGAGCGCTACAGTTTGCAATGTGCATCTCATCACCGTGTATCTTTAAGTAATTTTATGCCACTTCCGAGATTAGAATTGTGTAACAGTATACTTCTGTTAAACCTACTCGTTTACACTGTTATTGTCAATCTTCATCTACACGTCATAACCTTCACAAATATATTAGTTTTTAACTCAAACAATAAAGCATATCTTAAAGAAATTGAAAAATGAGGGAACATTTCTATTTACCCACATAGGGACTTACTCAGTGTTTTTTATTCCTTGTCTTCCATTCCTTCAGCCTGAAGAAATTTAAACTTTCTTCTTGTGCAGACCTTCTGGTGATAAATTCTCCAAGGTTTTCTTTTCCTGAACATACATTTATTTTATTTTCATTTCTGTAGGATTTTTTTTTTTTTTGGATATAGAATTCCAACTTGACATATGATGAAAAGACAACCACTTTCTTACATTAATTCCCCTTCATTTGATCTCTCTTATTTTCTCTGCTTTAAAACCTGTATTTTTAACAATGATTTTATGGAATTTGAATTGTACGTTTTGGACTTTTCTTTTTCCCTGACTGGAATTTTTTGAACATCTAAGACATGTGGCCTTACCATTGTGAGCAAATTTGGAAAATGTAAGACCGTTATTTCCTCAATTTCTCTCCACCCCCTTTTCAGAACTCTAATAATGCTTTTAAAATTTTTAGAACCATCCTTCAGTTCACTGAAGCTAAATATATATTTATTGCAGTAATATTTTTTGTTCTCTCGATGCTTCTGTATGGGCAGTTTCTATCACTGTCTAAGTTCACAGATCTTTTTTTCCACAGTGTTTAATCTGCAGAAAAATTTATCAATGTATATAATCTATTTGGGGTTCTAGACATTCCATTTGGTTCCTTCTTAATATTTTGTATTTGTCTCCTCACTATGTTCATATTTACTCCAGTTCTTGAATGATCTGGATATTTCCTTTTCAAGTGCTCAGGTACCTAAACTAACAGTCCTGGGTCACTTTCGTGAAGCCCTGGGGAATTTCTACTGTACATTTGTCTACTCTACATTTGTCACCGTGAAAAAAGATACATCATCACAGACCTAACCTCTCTTTCAGTCAGTGGGTTCATGGTCTGAGAATTGGATCACATCTAGAATCTGGGAAAAAGATTGTGACGTTTTAATGGGCAGCTTTGCCTCTTCATTATCAATTTATTTATTTTAATTATATATGTTATGCAAATTCCTTGTTTGTTGCCTATTCATTTTTCCTTAAGGAATAACATATTCTGCTAACCATCTCCTTACCTCAGTGTGAGGCAAGCCTCCTCTGTCTGCCACTCAGATCTCGCCACTCCCTGTGATAACTGCACTTACCTTGCTTTTGATTGCTAAGCACCAGCATCTCCTCTTTGTTATTCTGAGACAAAATCATACTAATTGCTATCAGGATGCCCAGTTCTAAAACAGCACCCCCTACTGTTATTCTTTGCCTGGAAAGAAGAGCTCTCACTGACCTAATTTTTTATTCCCCTTTTACCAGCTCATTCCTTACTGCCCTGTTGACTGGAACGTCCTCGAGGCCTTTCCATAACACACTATCAGCTGTTTATCCAGCCTTGTGTAATACAGCCTGCCCACCTCTCTGGGTTAATTCTTTATCTGTCCATCCACCCTGAAAACTCTGGAAATTTTATTTAATTTACTTTGGATCAGTATTTGTTCCATGTTTCCAAGGGTAAGCCTAGGAGAGAATCAGCATGACCTCCCAGGGTTGATGCCAGAATATTAAATTCTGCTTTGCAGGATACTGCTCCCATATTGATACATTCTGCCTTCCCCAACTTTCTTTTCTATGCTGCCCCCTTCATTCAGCACCCCCAGTATCTGTGCATATATTCTTGTCTTCTCATAGTATATTGGTATGTGTTCGCCAGATCATGCAGCGACTTCAGCATATGGCTTCCCTTTTCCTTAACAAGCCTAATACTTCTCCATATGGATGTTCTGGGATTTGTGCCGGTACTGCCTTAGACCGGGTTCTCTGAAAATGGGATTTTTTAAATGAGAAAGTTGATTGGACAGTGCTCTTAGGAAGTTCACCTGTGAAAGTGTGAGAAAGGCAGGCTTTGGCAGAAAGAGAAGCTGAATCACGATGCAGTGGCAACTGAGTCCCTAACCAACCTACAGACATTTCTCGGGCTTGGGGTACCCTTTAGAGTTGTCTCAAAATAAGCTAAAGATGCCAGGTCTTCAAATATCTCCATCACCCCATCACTGTCCAAAGGTTTTCTCCCCACACTTCCTACCCCATTCCAGGAAGGAATGAAATTTTTAGCAAAGCAGCTCCTTGTTGCCAAATAAAAAAATCCCAACGAAAGCTTCAGCTTTGTGCTATTTTATCAGCAGCTGGTGATAGATGCTTTGGCCTGGAAGAGGTGACCTGGGTGGGACACCTAATATCCACTACAGACATACTTAAACATTCAAAGCAGTTCCCTAGTTTCTTCTGATTTCCATACTTATGTTTGCAATTCTTGGTGCTTAGACAGTCATCTTGGTCAAATTTAGCATTATGCTACTTCATTCTAGTTTCTCTATTTTCTATCTGTTTGTGGCATCACTATTCACCTGTTAAACAGGACAGAACTCTGGAATTCATCTTTAATTCTCCATTTTTCCTGTCTTTAATTGTGTGTGTGTGTGTGTGTGTGTGTGTGTGTGTGTGTAGTTGGAATGCCCTTTCACCCTCTTCTCTACAGTGTAAAATTTTATTTGCCCTTCAAGGCCAACCTCAGATATCACTTCCTTTCTGGAACTGTCATTGGTTGCTATAAGCAAAATCGATTACTCTGTCCTCTAAGCCACTAATGTAGTTTGTACACTGGGCTACTCTTCTAGGGCTGCCTGTACAAATACCACAGTCCAAGTGGATGAAACAACAGGAATTCATTCCCCACAGCTCTGGAGTCTGGAGGCCCAGGACTGAGGAGCTGGCAAAGTCAGATTCTGGTGAAAGCTCTCTTCCTGGCTTGCAGATGAACACCTTCTCCCCACATCTTCACATGCAGAAGAGAGCAAGAGCAAGTTCTCTGCTGTCACTTTTAATAAGAGCACTAATCCCAACATGAGAGCCCCACTCTCATGAGCCCCAGTCTCATGTAAACTCAAGAACCTGCCAAAGGCTCCATCTCCAAAAACCATCACACTGGGGGTTTGGGCTTCAACATGGGACTTTGTGGGGAGGAGGCAGACACATTTAGCCCACAGCATACATGATTCTGTAAGAGGACTTACCACATTGTGTTAATATAAGTAGTGTACATATATAAATTCTCTTTAAACCATCGAATTTCTAAAAGGCAGGCACAGTCTCATTTCATTTTGATCTCCAGTAACTAGCACAGGGACAGCTATTAGGTTATGCTTAAGGCTTATTTGCCAAATTATAAATAAATCTGTATTATACATGTTCCTTTTTAAATATGAAATGCCAAGTCTGGGTTTCTAATTCTATGTTTTTTATGTGCTGGTAGCTTGCCAATATCAAGATTCTGGTAGTGATGAATTAGTTATGCTTACATGGAAGACCCTGTTCTGCACTCACAGAACACAGAACTTGCACTTCACAGCACTTCCCGCAAATGTGAAGAGGGATATGTATACTGAGCTCCTTAGCACTTTCCAGTCTAGTTACACAAGGATATAGTCTATGTATGTTCTATTTACCACTATATGTCCTACGCCTAGTACCATGCCTTATACTAACAAGGTACTCTATAATTTTTTAACAAGTTATAGACATGAATAAATTGAGCTTCCAGCTATGGAAAATACAGCTATAGAAAAAAAAAGTAAAACATTTCCAATATTCACCAAGAAAAAATTTTAGACAGATTAGCTTGAGTACTGACTATTTGTAGAGAAGGGAAAGGGAAAGGGAAAGGGGAAGGGAAAGGCAAGGCAAGGCAAGGCAAGGAAGGAACAGAAAGGAAAAGAAAAAGCAAGCAGCGATTCACATAGAAGCAGCACTAAGAAAAGGAAGAGCCAGCTTTCTCTGAGAAAAAGCATGCAGATGTTAAGGCTAACCTGAGCTGAAAGCAGCCCTAAGTGGAGTTATCAACAAGTTAACAAAACATCCAAACATCCCAGATACTAAAAACTGTGAATGTCCTAAATCAGAATTTAGTCACATACAACCACATGGATAGAAAAGATGGAGATTCTAAGGAAATAAATGTGACAGTAAACACATTAATAAGCACAGTGTTTTCTGAAGCCAATACCAAGTCTGTCCACACTGAAGAAAAAAAGACAAAGCCCTATGAAGGATTATTAGGTGATATATCTTTCACAAAATGAAAATAAGATATGCTTACTGTCACACTCAACAATTAGAGTGCTAACTTATCAGTGGGTAGGAAGGTGGTAAGGATTATTATATTAATGTTAATTTTTAATATCTATATGTATTTAGAAAATGCAAAAAAAAAGAAAAATGACTTAATTTCAATCACTTAGTGAACTTATTGTTCTTTATCATGAAAATCAGCTGAGCCTGGAACTGTCCATCCCATCTCTGTTTCATCCCTTGGTTGAGTCTCCAGTTGGCTACTAGGGAAGCTGTGTAGCACTGGTTCCTACCAAGAGCACACGTGTTGGAGGAAACTGGGGTTTATAAACTAAAATCGATGCTTGGCTTAAATTATGATATGAACTGAAACCTCCATTAGCCAAAGGACAGTGATAAATACAACAAGCCCATCAGGGCCTCCGAAAATTGATGATTCAATAGGCTGATTTAAATAGGGATGACTCACATTCCAGTAAATCTTCATTACTGTGAGCAAACCAGGTTGTAACCTTTTAGTGTTCTTAGAAGAAACTGGTTATTGATCATAAACAAAAGTCATAGAATTTGATACAAACATAATGCAATGAGCAACAGGGACGTATCCTTCATGTTAATGGCAGTTGACACTGCCACGGACCTTCTTTTGAAGTAATTCAGATAGACTTAATGGGATTTTCTCCCATAAGAAACATTTTCCAAACCTTGAAATTTACTGTGTTCATTCCCTGTGTTGTGTGACAGGATTTATTTTCTAGAGTAATGGCTTTAAGCCCATAGAGCTTTCTTCAGTTTTGGACTTATAACCTCCTTGTTCTTATTTCTTTCTTAGTTTATGATTAAATGGAATAGACCATATAAATCTTCACAATTAATCATTAATTTCTTGTAGGCTTTTTTTTTTCCCCATGCAATCTCCAAGTATTTTTCAGATAGGTAGTTTTAAGAGTATCAGCAACCTGCTTTTAGAAAATACTAAGTAGAGACACCTGGGTGGCTCAGTTGGTTAAGCGTCTGCCTTCAGCATGGGTCGTGATTCCAGGGTCCTGGGATCGAGTCCTACATCCAGCTCCCTGCTCCGGAGGGAGTCTGCTTTTCCCTTTCCCTCTGCCCCTTCCCCTGCTCATGCTTGCTCTCTCTCTCTGACAAATAAGTAAATAAAATCTTTAAAAAAAGAAAAAAAAATACTAGGTAAAATATGTCCTTTGCTCTATCTCCAAACTTCTGGATTACAGTTTGTTAGGTTTTTTAATGACATATCTTTTTGCATTAGATGTACATGTTGGCATTAAACCAAGAAGTGAAAGATTTTAAGAAACAGCTCCTTTTTAATGATGAATACACACACACACACACACACACACACACACACACGGCTCAGTATAGGCTGAGATATGAATAGGATCTTCTCCTTTACTGCCTTAAAACACAGAAATTATGAATAAAATAAACTGCTGGATAAATATCCTTAGTAGGAAAGAATAGTTCATCAATGAAGTGCCTTGTAATTAGGCTCTAATTACAAACTCTCTGTGACAGCTTAAAAAATAATTTATACTTTAGGCAGAAATGCATCCATATGAAAATATAATCTGAGCTCAAGTTTTTGTTCTTAAAATAAAATGTAGAAATATCAGGTCATTTATTAATAAATATCAACATTGCAAGCAAGATAACTGTTTAAGCTCATAAATTCTAAAGAGAGTCAATAATGATACATTACTTTGCAAAGCTTGACTCGTAAACATTATAATCAGCCTTTTTTTTTGCCATGACACATAGAGTATCTCTGATTCAACCCTATGTACATTTGTACAATACATTACTTGAACATTTAACTATATTATTTAAAAATATAATCAGAAATAGTATGCATATTGTTTGATCAGAATAAATACAATTAACAAAATTTATAGAACCTTAGTAAAATCAATCAATAAAAAGGAGAGAAAAATAAAATTATCAATATTGGAATGGAAGAGGAGTATTTTTATAGATACCTTTGCCCTTAAAAAAAAGTAAGAAACTATATGACCAATTTTATGTTAATAAACTTGACAAGAGAGATGAAATGGGATCATTCTTTGGAAAACACAACAAAATTGACATGGAAAGCTATAGAAATTTTGATATCATTTTAACTACTATCAAAGTTGAATTAGCTATCAGAAATATTTCCACAAAAACCCTATCACTCCAATTCCATCAAACTTACAAAGAACAAATATCACAACTTTACAAAGACATGTCCAAAGATTATAGTGGAGGAAACACTTCCCAATTTATGTGGCCATCATAACCCTAATACCAAAATTGGACTAAGACAATGTAAAAGAAGATTATATAGACTGAAAGAAATCCTCAGAAGCAAACTGTATCCGACAGTTAAAAAGAAAATATAGGATGATCAAGCTGGGTTTATCTCTGGAATGCAGTTAGTTTAACATTTGAAAATCAACTAATGTAATACTAGATTTGAGAATAAAGGAGAAAAACTGTATGTATATTTCAACAGTCACCAAAACAAACCAAATTATATTCACAATCATAATAAAAAAGAGGACTAAAAAGGGAATTTATTCACTCTGTAAAAGTCACCTAAAAATACAGCTGAGACCACATATAACGATAGAGAACCGAACTTTCGCTCCGAAGATCACAGTAACATAGTATACATGTCACATATACTGCAGGTTCTAGGCAATGAACTAAGGAAATAAAAAATAAATAAAACACACGAAGATCAGAAAGGAAGAAAGGAAACTGCTCCTGTATTTGTAAATGATATGACTGCCTATGTAGGTAATTCTTCTAATTTTCAAATCAAGTATCTCAACTAATAAGTAAGTCTCAGAGGAAGATTTCCAGGTACAAAGTCAAAATACAAAAATTAACTGTATTTCTGTATAATTGCAGAAAACAACTGGAAAATGAAATTTCAAAAGATACTATAATAGTGTCAAATAAAATATCAAATAAAACTTATAAAAAAATACAGGATCTTTGCACCACAAACACTGCCAAGACAAATAAGACAAAAAGAAATGAAATGATAGACCTTTTTCATGTATTAGAAAACTCAGTATTGTTAAAATTGAAAATTATTTGGTAAGTTGACCCAAAATTCAGTACACACCCAAACAATATTCCAGTGGGCTGTTTTGTAAAAACTGACAAGCTAATTCTAAAATTTAAATGGAAATGCAAAGGGCTTAAAACAGCCTAAACAATTTTGGAGGAAAAAAAAAAAGAACAACGTTGGAGGATTTAACTACAGGAACTTAAAGTTTAGTACAGAGGTACAGTTATCAAGACAATGAGGCACTGGCCTAAAGAAAGGCAAATAAATTAACAGAACAAAAAAGAACCCAGAAACAGACCCATAGTTCTAAAGTCAATTGAATCAAAGTAATACAATGGTGGGTGAAAGTAAAATCTTTGAAACACATGATACTGAAACAGCTAGGTATCAATATTGGGGGAGAAGGGACAAAGGTCTTGAATCTTAACTCACACCAAATTAAAAAAGATAAATGTGAGATGGATTACAGTCCAAAAAGTAAAACGTAAGATTATAATACTCTAGGTGAAACTACAGAATACAATTGCAATAGGAGTAGATAAAAGAGCACAGAAAGAGTTCTAAAAGAAAGAAAATGATAAACCATCAAAAATTTCAAAAATATGTTAATCACAGAACAGTATAAAGAAAGAACAGGTAATCACAGACTGAGAAAAAATGTGGCAAATATGCATCTATCATATACAAAATAATTCTACAACTCATAAATTTAAAAAAATCCAATAAAAAGCAGGAAAACTACTTACATAAATACTTCATAAGGAAAGGTATATGAATAGCAAATAAGCCCAAGAAAATATGCTCAATGTCATGTTTTATTAGTCATCATGGAAATTCAAATTAAAACCATAACAAACACCACCACACACCCACTAGAATGGTAGGATTACATTTTTTTTTAAAAAAGTTAAAAGACCAACAACTCAAGTTTTGTCAAGAGTGGAGAATAGCAGAATTCTCATTTCCAGTAGAAATATAAAATAATACACTCATATTAAAAAAAAAAAAAGTGGTTTCTTTAAAGGCTAAGTATACACCTACTTTATAACCCAGAAATGCCAATTCTAGGTATTTAACCAGAAGAAACTTAAAAAATGTATGTTTACAAAAAACTTAGGCAAAATAGAAATACCCAGAGCCCAAATCTAGAAACAATCCAAAAGACCATTAACAGAAAACGGAATAAACAAATTGACTGTAGTACAGTCCTATTACTACTCAGCAACAAAAAGGAGCTAATTATTTATACATAAAACAACATGGTTGAATTTCACAGACATGTCAAGGAAAAGAAGTTGGACACAGAAGAATATATGCTTAATGATTTTATTAACATGTACTTTTACAAGTATGAAAACGAATCCACAGTGAAGAAAGCCAGAGAAGTGGTCATCCCTGGGTGAGTGGAGACTGAGTGTTAGGGACATATGGGAATTTCTAGAGTGATGGAAATGTTACATTATCTTGACAAGGTTGTATACACTCAATGAGCCTACCCTGACAGATCACAATCGCCCCAAGTCCATTAGAGTTCACCCTTGTTGTACATTCTATGGGGTTTTTCTTCTTAGATTTTTTTTTAATTTTTAGTAATCTCTACATCTAACGTGGGTCTCCAACTCACAACCCCGAGATCAAGAGTCACATGTTCTACCTACTGAGCCAGCCAGAAACCCCTAGGGTTTGAACAAATGTATGATGACATGTATCCTTCATTATAATATCATACGAAATATTTTCACAGCCTTAAAAATTTCCGTGCTCCACCTATTCATCTACCCCGCCAACTGCTAATAACCACTGGTCTTTTCAATGTCTTCATAGTTTTGTCTTTTTTTTTAATACAACAAATAACAGCAAATTTTTAAGCTTATAGGAATGATTCAACAGATGAAAAAAAAACAAAATAATGATACAGAACAGAGAATGGATGGTTACTGAAATGATATCCTTACGTAGATGAGGCAGAATGTGCATAAGCAGAGGAATTAGCTTTAGACAAAAGCACATATGGATCATTTGTAACAGACAGGAAGGAACAGCACATAGGTGTAGATACCTGTAAATGGGTCAAACTAAAGGTAGGAATCTGTGGAAACCTTCTTCTGAGAGATTCATGTTCACACTTAAGTAGGAATCAAAGTCATCCGCTAAGAATGAGGATGATAGGAGACATATTAATGATTTCTGGAGGAAGGAGAATACAGAACATGAGTGGAACAGAGAAGCAGAGTAAGATTTTCAGAAAGTATTAAGGGCTCATTTGCTCTTTCTGTTTAGGAACTTATAGTGGGACGAAAGAATGTGGTTGTGTGTTCTTTCCAGTTCTATCCAACTTCATGGACATTTACACAAAGTATTTGAAGAGCTGGATTTAACCAAAGCTGCAGCTGAACCCAACTATCTAATGAAAAAAGAGGACAAGAGACTTGAGGGTTAATCAAACGGAGGGTTTATAATGATTAAGCAAGTAATTTACGCTGTGTAACTTGGGTAAAGATGTTGAGTGTGAATGCCTTGATCTCAAATGACTGAAATGATGGGTTGTTGAAATGAGGAGTGGGTACCAAAAGGGAGCCGGGAAAGGAGAAGAGAAATGAAAAACAGTAAATGAAGATAAAGAATAATGCAGATTGTGGGGTAATAATAAAGTCTAGAGTATGGCTATGGAATGGCTCAGGAAAGATGGAGGTCAAGAGGAGAGGTGCTCAAGAAATTGAGGGGGGCAAGATGCTGGAAGCTTCATCTATGTCAATACTCACATCGTCACAAATTAAGATGGGAGAGTTGTTGAAGACAATGACAAACAGCTGAGAGCTAAATCTCTGAGATATGAAGGGACAATGACCAGGGCACAGGCAAATGCCAGAAACAATGAGAGGTAGCAACAAATCCATTATCATGAAATTTAAATGGTGGTGGCGGGGGTGCCGGCAGAAAAGCCTAAGAGAATGGCCCAAAATGGTCTGAAAGCAACCATGAAGAGTGTAGGTGACATGTAGCTCGCCTTAAATGCCAGCGTTAAAGCCCAGTTAAGGATGAAAAAGCAGCTATTGATTGAAAGCTGAGGGGGAAACAAAGTCTTTGAGGAAAAGCCTAGATTTAAGAGCTAGCAGCGA
This sequence comes from Ursus maritimus, assembly GCF_017311325.1. NCBI lineage: Eukaryota > Metazoa > Chordata > Mammalia > Carnivora > Ursidae > Ursus > Ursus maritimus. The sequence goes on from NW_024426663.1 coordinate 70,053,710, forward strand.
ATGCGTGTTCAGAGAAGAGTTTGAAGACATATTATATTATGCAGATAATGGATTGTGAGTTCCAGAGAACACGGTAGAAGTGTTTTGGAAGTCAATGAAAAGTTTAGGAAAGGGATGGAATAGCAGGTAGGCAGGGTGATTAGAATGAGTAAGGTGACATGGACATAGAAGCCTGCATTCCAGGGACCAACAATATACAAAGGGGAACAGAATTTAATGACATTACCTATTCTGGATTTAAGCCAAACAGAAACAACAAGGCTATAAATGTGGGGGGTGTGGGGTGGTGTTAGGAGGCACACATGTTGGTTTACCATCCTTACCTCTGTTAACTGAGGAAAGAAGGTCTGGGAACTCAGAACTTGTTCACTGTGGACATAAAGACCTCTTTACAGCCAGAATGAGAGCCCTGAAAGGCTTGGAGAGGTGTGGTCTTAGCCTGCTGCCTGAGTTTATTCTTGACTTCTGTTAACAAAGAGGTATTTTATACCAAGTTTAGACCAACTGGAACTCTTCAGTACTTTTTAAATAAAAGTTACACATTTTTAGCTACTATGTATCAAGCACTTAGTTCATGCCAGGCAATGTCAGTATATTCTAAGTGTGTTCGTGTTTTGACTCAGTTAATTCAAACAACCATATGAAATGCATGTAATTATTATCTCTATTTTACAGATGACAAAACTGAGGCAGAGAAGGTTAAATATCTTACCGAAGATCACAAAAGTAGTGCTTAAAGCCAAGATTTTATCCCAGAGAATCCACACTATAGCCTGTGCATTTACTTAAATGGCAATAAATGAGAATACAGAATTTTTTGCTTGTTTTTTGTTGTTTTGGTGGTCTCAGTAGAGCGTCATTTTTATATACTACAAGCTCACTTAGAAAACTTCCAAAATAGTGTGTGGAACGAGAAAATTATGTTGTTCTGTTTTAATTCTTAGCCTTTAACAGAACACCTGGCTTTATCACCTTTTATATTTGATGATGAAAATGATGTGTCTAATGGATTCAATTATTTCCCCTTTGCAAATTTTAACTATTGAACTATGGTAAACATTCCTCTTTACTGTTAATTACAGCTATTAGGCAAAATAGAAATGCTTTTCACCTCAAGAACAGGAATTTAAAGAGTATTTCTGACAACAACAGTGCTCCCAAGACCGTTTCTTGTGTTTGGCTAAAGCCATCATGAAAGGTACACACGTGGGCTGTGAGAGCAGCACAGAAGTAAAAGCATCACTGGAAAAACACTGGGAACAGCTCCTCGAGGAACAAGACAACACAAAGGTCAATTATTTGGAAAGCCATTACATAAGAGCTTGTTCTTATTTTCATGCCCTAAACTCTGCATTTGGGATTCCAAGGTGAAGAGTTTCATCACACATTATTTTAAGAGGCTCACAGGTGGATGGTCAAATTATATGCTTTGGTTTAAAGGAATTCTCATGATAGGTACATTTTGCAGTATCTCCTGCACTTAGCAGGTGCCATAACATCCTTACATATAAAACTCCAATTGATGACTAGCCAATGATCATCAGGCCAATCATAAGATTGTCTTGGGTTAATATTTTCTATAAACTGACTATTCTCTAAATTTAATTATAAAACAAATCCCCAATTTTGAAAATTAAAAATTTGTCCTGTTAGTTTAGGGAGAGTTTTTGGGCGGCATATATAGACACAATGCTTCTATTTTATCAGATTTTATTTCCCCTTGCTATATTGTATTATTAATGTCAGCACTCTGAACAGGAACAGAACACAAATGTCCACAATTGCTTCTTCTGCCATTGAATGGTAGAAACCATACTGGGGGGGAAAATCAATAGAAGACTGAAGAAAATCAATAAACCAAAGTTTACTAAAGCACACACCCCCAGAAAGATTTCTCCTTTAAAAAAAAAAATCTAGTTAATAAAGCCTAAATATGCCAATTTCTTTTTACTTTGTTCTCACAGAAACTATTCAGTTGCCTTTTTTGTAAGGATTATTCACACACAAATAACTTTTGTAAGGAAAGTTATTTGTCAATTTGTCCCTATCCTGTTCCTTCTCCAAATTAAAACATGTACAATTCTTTTTTTTATCAGTCTTTAATCCTCTCTGTATGTCATTTTGCCATATCATTAACAAGATCGGTAATGTTCTTCAGAGTGAGGGTTTAACGTATGAAGAATCCAAGAGTCTAAAAAAAGAAAAATAAAGTGGGAAATATATTGACTTCTTCCATTATCTATCATCTTGCTGATGACCCCATGAATATCTCCCAATTCTTAAAATATAATCAAATATGAGGTACACCTCCTATATAATACAGTGTTCTCAAGACTCAAGATTTTCTTGCTGTTTACCACTAATAATGGTAAAGTTAAACTGAGCAAACATACCTCCTTGCAACCTCCCTTGAGGTCAGTAATAAGCACTGCTGAGAGAGCTAGAAGGAAACCTGGGACCACTTATATTTGAAAGTATATTCTTTCTCAGGAACATCATGGTTTTCTGCTGCTCACAGCCTAGATAATGCCCCATGCAGTATCCAGAATAGCAGTATTACTCAAGACTTCCAATTTCACCAAGGATAGGGAAGCAGGAGGAAGATATGACCAGGCCTGAACCAGCTAAGCACTGCCCTAACCAGCCTGACACCTAGAAACTCTGCAAAGAAAAAACAAAGGAATACCAATTGGGATAAAACTAACTGGCCTCAGGAAAGGCAACACTACTGATGGAACCTGAGGGAGAATGAGCACCAAAGCAACATGGCTGGGTTCCTCAAAGTTCTTACAACAAAGAAGATTGATGGCTCATTCACTATAAATCCTAGCCTAGGGGAAGAAAAAAGACGGCGGAGGAGTAGGGGACCTTTTTCAGCTGGTCCCCTGAGTCGAGCTGGATATCTACCAGACCATCCTGAACACCCACGGAATCAGCCTGAGACGCAGGAAGATACATCTGGATCTCTACAAACGAACATCTCCAGTGCTGAGTATTGAGGTACGAAGCGGGGAGCTGTGAATCTGTGCACAAATATTGGAAGATAAACGGAAGGGGGACGGAGCCGCCAAGCTCGGGCACTGGGAAGCAGCAGCCACCTGCACTGGGGAGCAGGCCGGACTCTCCGACCGGCACCCACGAGAGAGCAGACTGAGACTTTCGTGAACCAGGATCGCGCGACCAGACTGAAAACCCAAGCTCTGGAGCGCACACTCAAACTAGACTGAAACTGGTAGCTCAGGACTGCACGGGGGAACCAGGGGCGGCTGGCGGTGTAAGAAGCAGAAAGGACAGAGACGTGCCAGCCCAGGAAGCGAGGACTGGGAGAGTGGCTGTGTGGCACACAACCCGGGACGCTGTGGGATTTTTAGCAGCACCAACAGAAACAGAGTTAAAGTGGCCAGGAGAGCTCAGTGGAGAGCAGACTGCGATCTCTCTGTTCTGAGACAGACGCTAGGATACGGCCACTGCTGCTCTGACTCTCAGAAGAGTCACAGAAAACCGCCAAGGAAAGCCACCAGAGAACAAAAGCCCGGAAATAACAGTTCGCACTGTGCCCATCCCCACCCCCAATCACAGGGGACAGGGCAACTCTACCCAAACAGGTTTGTCTGAGTATCAGTGCAGCAGGCCCCTCTCCGCAGAAGACAGGCTGAAATATCAAGAAGCCCACATCCCTAAGGGTCCCTATAAAACAAGTGCACATTGCCTGTGTCCTGGTTAATAACTTGGGCTCTGTGCATCCCCACAACCTCCCCTCATCAGAATGACAAGGAGGAGGACTCCCCACCAAAGAGAGGAGACAGAGACTGTGCCCTCTGCCACAGAACTGATGGATATGGATATAACCAAATTGTCAGAAATGGAGTTCAGAGTAGCAATGGTCAAGATGATGTGTAGGCTTGAAAAAAATATTAACAAAAATATTAATGAGAATATAGAATCTCTAAGAGCGGAAATGAGAGCGAATCTGGCAGAAATTAAAAATGCCATGAATCAAATGCAGTCAACACTGGATGCTCTGACAGCCAGGGTAAATGAGGCAGAAGAATGAATTAGTGATTTGGAAGATGGGATGACAGAAAAGAAGGAAAAAATGGAAACTTGGCTCAAAAAAATCCAATCTCAAGAATGTAGATTATGGGAGATTACTGACTCAATGAAACATTCCAATGTCAGAATCATCAGCATCCCCAAGGGGGTGGAGAAAGAGAGAGGTCTAGAAGAGATATTTGAACAAACTGTAGCTGAGAACTTACCTAATCTGGCAAAAGAAACAAGCATTCGTGTCCAAGAGGCAGAGAGGACCTCTCCCAAGATCAGTAAGAACAGACCTACACCAGGTCATATAATAGTACAGTTCACAAATATTACATCCAAGGATACAATCTTGAAAGTGGCCAGGGGGAAAAGAATCCTCACCTACAGATGGAGGAACATCAGAATAACCTCAGACCTGTCTACAGAGACCTGGCAAGCCAGGAAAAGCTGGCAAGACATATTCAGAGCACTAAGTGAGAAGAACGTGCAGCCAAGGATCCTTTACTCAGCAAGGCTGTCATTCAGAATAGATGGAGAGACAAGGACCTTCCAAAACCAGCAGAAACTGAAAGAATATGTGACCACCAAGCCAGCATTACAAGAAATATTAAGGGGGGTTCTATAAAAGTAAAAAGACCCCAAGAGTGATACAGAACAGAAATTTATAATCTATAGAAACAAAGACTTCATAGGAAACATAACATCATTAAGATCATATCTCTCAATAATCACTCTCAATGTGAATGGTCTAAATGCTCCCATAAAACACCACAGGGTTGCAGACTGGATAAAAAGACATGACCCATCCATTTGCTGTCTACAAGAGACTCATTTTGAACCTAAAGATACATCCAGACTGAAAGTGAACCTCAAATGAAAGCTGGGGTAGCAATTCTCATATCAGACAGACTAGATTTTAAACTAAAGACTGTAGTTAGAGATACAGGACACTATATTATTCTTAAAGGATGTATCCAACAAGTGGATATGACAATTATAAATATCTATGCCCCCAACAGGGGAGCAGCTAGATACACAAGCCAACTCTTAACCAGAATAAAGAGACATATAGATAATAATACATTAATAGTAGGAGACCTTAACACTCCACTCTCAGCAACAGACAGATCACCTAAGCAGAAAATCAACAAAGAAACAAGAGCTCCAATGATATACTAGACCAGATGGACCTCATGGATATATACAGAACACTACACCCCAGAACAACAGAATACTCATTCTTTTCGAATGCACATGGAACTTTCTCCAGAATAGACCATATATTGGGTCACAAAACAGGTCTCGACCGATACCAAAAGACTGAAATTATTCCCTGCATATTCTCAGACCACAATGCTTTGAAACTGGAACTCAATCACAAGGAAAAATTTGGAAGAAACTCAAACACTTGGAAACTGAGAACCATCCTGCTCAAGAATGATTGGGTAAACCAGGAAATTAAAAATCAGATTAAACGGGGCGCCTGGGTGGCTCAGTCGTTAAGCGTCTGCCTTTGGCTCAGGGCGTGATCCTGGCACTCCGGGATCGAGCCCCACATCAGACCCCTTGGCTGGGAGCCTGCTTCTTCCTCTCCCACTCCCCCTGCTTGTGTTCCCTCTCTCGCTGGCTGTCTCTCTCTCTGTCAAATAAATAAATAAATAATTAAAAAATTAAAAAAAATCAAATTAAACAATTTTTGGAGACCAATGAGAATGAAAACACATCAGTCCAAAACCTGTGGGACACCAGAAAGGCAGTCCTAAGGGGAAAATGCATAGCCATCCAAGCCTCACTCAAAAGAATAGAAAAATCTAAAATGCAGTTTTTATACTCTCACCTCAAGAAGCTGGAGCTGGAAGAGAAGAACAGGCATAACCCATGCACGAGAAAGCAGTTGATCAAGATTAGAGCAGAGATCAATGAATTAGAAACCAGGAGCACAGTAGAGCACATCAACAGAACTAGAAGCTGGTTCTTTGAAAGAATAAATAAGATCGATAAGCCACTGGCCAGACTTATTCAAAAGAATAGAGAAAGGACCAAATTAATAAAATTACAAATGAAAGAGGAGAGATCACGACCAACACCAAAGAAATAGGAAGGATCATTAGAAACTATTATCAACAACTACATGCCAATAAATTAAACAACCTGGAAGAAATGGAATCCTTCCTGGAAACCTATAAACTACCAAGTCTGAAACAGGAAGAAATTGATTATCTAAACAGACCAATTAATTATGAAGAGATTGAAGCAGTGATCAAAAACCTCCCCAAAAACAAGAGTCTGGCCGGGGAATTCTACCAAACATTCTAAGAAGAAATAATACCTATTCTCCTGAAGCTGTTTCAAAAAATAGAAAAGTAGGAAAACTACCAAACTCATTCTATGAGGTCAGTATTCCCCAAACCAGGCAAAGACCCCATCAAAAAGGAGAATTATAGACCGATATCCCTGATGAATATGGACGCCAAAATTCTGAACAAGATCCTAGCTAATAGGATCCAACAGTACATTAAAAGGATTATCCATCACGACCAAGTGGGATTCATCCCGGGGATACAGGGGTGGTTCAACATTCGCAAATCAATCAGTGTGATAGATAATATCAACGAGAAAAGAGTCAAGAACCATATGATCCTCTCAATTGATGCAGAAAAAGCATTTGACAAAACACAGCATCCTTTCCTGATTAAAACCCTTCAGAGTGCAGGGATAGAGGGTACATTCCTCAATTTCATAAAAACCATCTATGAAAAGCCGACAGAGAATATCATTTTCAACGGGGAAAAGCTGAAAGCCTTTTCCTTAAGATCAGGAACAGGACAAG